>NC_090324.1:201868402-201960788 GCF_040869045.1 Eurosta solidaginis
AATTTCAGGAACTTCCTTCCACAGGTAAATGAGGAAACTGTATAGTTTTAGTATGTATGATTTATTTAAATATAGCAATATGTACTTTGTATTACACAGTTAGTTATTAGTTTTAAAGGTTTAGAAACAAAATTATCCACCAAAATGTGTCTGTATCCAATGAATTGCGTAGGTTCCGACGACAGAAGTTG
Organism: Eurosta solidaginis; assembly: GCF_040869045.1. Lineage (NCBI taxonomy): Eukaryota > Metazoa > Arthropoda > Insecta > Diptera > Tephritidae > Eurosta > Eurosta solidaginis. Next base: position 201,868,594 of record NC_090324.1, read on the forward strand.
GCTGCTTAGCCCAAACTTTATTTTACAAACTATGCGCGTTCCAGTGAGTTGGAACCTTATTGTACAAACTATGCTGCGTCCCACTGAGTTGGAACTTTATTGTAATGAAAAGATTAATGTTGTTCGTTGCATATTGTACATGCCGGCCCCGATGCTGACTCCAGCATAAATTTTACGAAACGTGTATTGTAGCTGACGATAAAGGTTGACAACACCTATTAGAAGATAAAGCGGCATAAATGGGGAAGATGTTCGTCGGAAGTTGGCATCGGTAATCTGAAGATCTTAGGAACCGATCGCTTGTAAAGGCCATAAAAAATGTTCGGTAGACAGGCTGGTGACTGCTTCCAGATGCACCGCCTTCGTAGCCAGGCAGATGAATATGGCAATGTAGCCTTTCGATACAGTGTTCCCTCAATACTTCGGCGATTTCAATTCAATGTCACCTGTGTATTCGGTTCCAGATGCTATAAACGCCCGTCGAGGGGGTTTAACTCGTTGAGCGGGCAAGTCTCCCATTAATTCCGTCAATGACTGGGGTTTATTACGAAAGCACGTGATGCAATGTCGAAGTTGATTACGCACTGGTTTTTGGCCATGTATTATCCAAAACTGCCGTCGAATGTATGCTAGCGATAATTGCATGCCACCATGTAAATTGATTTGATGAGCGAAGTTAATTAGTAGTTTCGTGAAATGATGATTATTTGGTAAAATCATAGGATGCTTTTGATCGTATGGCAGATTGGCATGTTTTAAGCGACCGCTAGCGCGAAGAACTGCATTGGCGTTAATGAATGGTGTTTAACTTATTAGTGGACTATTGGTAGACAAGTTGGTATTCGATTTGATGCATCGCATTTCGGCTCCAAAGGCTTCCCACTGTACTAAATAAAAAAAATTCGATAGAGGCTTTGTTGCAGTTCGTTAGCTGTGAGCTGTCCGTAATTTTTGTCGCCAACATTAGATTTGCGGAGATTATGAGAAAATCTAAGAAGCCAAGCTGTTACACGTATAAGTTGATTGTAAGAAGAATATTGAAGTATGAACGCCGTGTGTGTGTGACTGCCGTATACGTTTTCTTAGTCGGTTTTTCTTCTGTCATTGTGCTGTCGATTTCTTCGCGGTTCATGAAGGAAACAGGCCAAGCCGATTTATCTTCCCGCAACCAAGCAGCTTCTTGCCACCAAACGTCGTATTGTTGCAACTGGGTTGGGTTTAAACCCCTTGTTGCGCAGTCGGCCGGATTGCCTTGAGTTTCTACATGACGCCATTGACTTGGCAAGCTACTTGATAAAATTTTAGAAACTCGATTCGCCACGTATATTTTCCATCTATTCACATCACCCGTGATCCAGAATAAAATGATGGTTGCATCAGTCCAATAATATGTTTGGATTTCACCACAGCGCTGTTGTAAATGTTTTTGTGCCCACTTGGCAATAGTTGTGGCCAATACCGCTCCACATAGTTCGCCTCTTTGAATTGTAATTGGATTGTTGGGTGTGACTTTGGATTTGGCCGTAATAAGATGGGTATGAATCCCCCCGTGCAGATATTATATTCGTAAATATACGGCCGCTGCATAAGCAAAGGTTGCACCATCGCAAAAGGCATGTAATTCCAAGGAATGAATGTTTGAAGTGTAGGTAAGCCATCGAGGTATGACAATCTCCTCTATATGAGGAAGCTCCGCAACGAAATTGCGCCAAGCGATTGCAACTGAGGACGGTAGCTCTCCGTCCCAGTCTAGACCCGACTGTTTTCCGTCGTGGCGCGTCAATTTTAATGCCCAGATTTCCTTTAAAATTATCTTTGCAGCAATAGTTATTGGACTTAAGAGTCCGAGTGGGTCGAATATTCGGGCTATAGTACCTAACACCGATCGTTTAGTCGTTAATTGTAAAATAGGAGAATTTAAGGAAAACGTAAGCAAGTCGTTATTGGGCTGCCAGTGCAATCCAAGAGTTTTAACGGTTAGGTCTTCGTTGAGTTGACAACTTGAACTAAATGATTGACGTTCTGTGGGAATGGATTGCAATAGATCAGGCGTATCGCTTGACCACTTCCGTAGTTCCATACCGGTAGATCGGAGGGCTGAAATAAGTTGGTTGCGCATTTGTATTGCTTTAGCGACGGTGTCGCTGCCACTGAGTACATGGTCTACGTAAGTATCCTTTAGTAAGATGTCCTTGGCGAGGGGAAAACGATCTTTCTCATCGCGTGCGATTTGGTGAATAACCCTTATTGCAGTATATGGAGCTGAGGCCGTGCCGAAGGTAACCGTGGTGAGGCAGTATTCTTGCACTTGTCCATCCTTAGCTCCATCCGTCCATCGTTGGAAATGCACATCATCTGGATGCATGTCAATGCATAGGTACAACATTTGGATGTCAGCTATAAAAACAAATTTGTGTAAACGCCAGTTAAGAATAAGTGCAGGAGGGTAATTTTGCAATGGTGGACCAGTGCACAACAAATCATTTATCCATCTTGAGAACTGCATGATATGGTAAGACGCAGAAGCTAACCATAGGCTTATTTGTTTCAGTCAGCGAATAATGTTGTTCTTCGCTGGACGTCGCTGGAATGATTTTCGTAGAATTTTTGCAGAAGCGCTTCTAGTTCTATGATTGCAGCGCACCTTGATAGCAGGAGGTGGGGAAGAATCGATTCGACCCAGCAAAATCCAGCCGAGTTGGGTTTTTTGAGCAATCGGCTGATTGAACGCACTGATCCTCATTTCCGGTAGTAAGATTTGATGACGTCAATTTTCTTAGGCTGATAGTATAAAGGGTCTGCCAGAGTGAGACCTTGAACATGTTCCATTTCTTGTGGAACACAGCGCCGACTTGGTAGTTACGAAGTGAGATGAGTCAGCAAGTAAGCGCTTTCAATGAGAACAGCAAAATTTTCGCCGAGGCAAGAATGTATAGTGAAGCTAAATACAAATTTCGACTGGCTCAGGGCACTAGGACCAACTCCACAGATATCTGCGGAAGTAGGATGACGTTGAAGACCTAAGCATTAAACTGCATTTTCAGAAATAAGTGTTCCTTCTGAACCTTGATGGATAAGAGCATACAATTTGGAGGATTGATTTGTGGCTTCGTTCCGTAGTGAAACTAAAGCCGTGGCCGAAAGAACCTGTTTGGACAAATGACTAGAAGATGGATTAGATTCCAAATGTACAGAGTTGGCTGCTAAAATGGGGTGGGCATGAGCACCATGTTGTTTATCTAATGATGGTGTGGATCTAAGCCCTACCTGTCCTTGGGTTGAAGCCGATGCTGGTGTGAAAGGCTGGGTGTATTGAGCTGTGGTTGTTGTCGCTGTATTGGTTTGAGAAGTCCGTGTAAAATGTAATAGTGTGTGGTTACGCTGACCACATTGCTGCTTGTGCATTGTGATAATGCACGAGACACAGTTTAGTTTTATCGACGATGTTCTTTCTTTCAAAGCAATGTTTGGATAGAAAGGTTGGGCAACAGCGAATTATATGTGCTTGTCCACAAAGAGCACAAAGATCTTGTGAAGATTGATATACTCTAGTGGCAGCGTGGTGTGATTTTACCTTAGGTATCGCACACGCAGATAATTTGGATTTCTGAAGATGATTATTCTATTATCATTTTACAGTGGACGTATGGGTGTGGCATTAAAAGTTAAAGTCCGATTTTCAATTGGATCAATCGTAACGAGACGATTGGTTAAAAAGTTTTGTAGATCAGAAAAAGTCGAGATATCGATTTTACTTCCTAGATGACGCTCCCATGCGTGTGTTTCAATTGGTAATTTGGTTGTTAGGTAATGTGCAATACAATGATCACAATCCCCTATTGGAACTTTAAGCCGTTTAAATTCATTGACACACACATTCGCCACATAAAGGAAAGTTTTTATGTCGTCTGCCTTTTCTTTAACGAGAACTGGTAAATTGTATAACGTATTCATATGATGCGAAAATATTATACGCGGATTGTTATAACGTTTTATTAACAACTCCCATGCCGTGGTATAATTTGCTTCCGTTAAAAGTATTTGATGTATATCCAGATCACGGTCAATCGCCAATGCCTGCTTCAAATAATGAAATTTTTGGATAGAATTTAATTGAAGGTTATTGTTCAGGATATGCACAGTGTGGATGCACCCTAAATTCATAGAGCTCCCTCATTATGTATCTACCTAAATAACCATCATCCATTCTAATTTGTTATTGAGTGGCGCTCGCCGGCCACCGTGGTGTGATGATAGCGTGCTCCGCCTACCACACCGAATGCCCTGGGTTCACACCCCGGGCAAAGCAACATCAAAATTTTAGAAATAAGGTTTTTCAATTAGACGAAAGTTTTTCTAAGAGGGGTCGCCCCTCGGCAGTGTTTGGCAAGCATTCCGAGTATATTTCTGCCATGAAAAGCTCTCAGTGAAAACTCATCTGCCTCGCAGATGCCGTTCAGAGTCGGCATAAAACAAGTAGGTCCCGTCCCGCCAATTTGTAGGAAAAATTAAAAAGGAGCACGATGCAAATTGGAAGAGAAGTTCGGCCTAAAATCTCTTCGGAGGTTATCGCGCCTTACATTTATTTATTTATTCACCAGCTAATCATACATACATCATACGGCCACCGTGTTGTGATGGTAGCGTGCTCCGCCTACCACACCGAATGCTCTGGGTTCACACCCCGGGCAAAGCAACATCAAAATTTTAGAAATAAGGTTTTTCAATTAGAAGAAAATTTTTCTAAGCGGGGTCGTCCCTCGGCAATATTTGGCAAGCATTCCGAGTGTATTTCTGCCATGAAAAGCTCTCACTGAAACTTATCTGCCTCGCAGATGCCGTTCGGAGTCGGCATAAAACAAGTAGGTCCCGTCCGGCCAATTTGTAGGAAATATTAAAAAGGAGCACGATGCAAATTGGAAGAGAAGCTCGGCCTAAAATCTCTTCGGAGGTTATCGCGCCTTAAATTTATTTATTTATTTTTTTACTAATGTACAAACATCGTTTCTATTTACGTACATGGCATACCTATTTTTGTTTTTATAATAGTGCAGTTAAGTATATGACTACATGAAATCATGCCATCCTAACTTAAATCCATAAATATGTCTCCTGCAGGGACAGTTATGCGCTATTTCCTATTTTTAATAAAATCATTGTCATTTGAGCAGTACACTAGATCAGAGCGTTTTATTTCTATCCGTAACATTTTGGTGTCTCGTGTGAGGAATTAATTTAATTTAGTTTGCAATGGCGTAATTAAGATTGCGCGCGTCGGCAATTAATGCCAATAAACGGATTAATGATCGAGTAAGTGCATTCCAGATGGGTTCGCATGACGAAATTCAACTGGAGCAAGAGCTGAAATCGCTTTCAACACATCTTGATCGATCACCAGTTGGTGAGGTCGGCTGAAAACGGCGAGATGCAGGCACATGATGAGTTGTGGGAAGAGGTTCAAATCACATTCAACACCACCTGCACTAAGCTGAAGCAGGTACTTATGAGCATCAAATCGCATACCATATCAACATCGAAGTGGACCCGGGAGGGCAAAATTAAGTTGGAGCGACTAGCCGTGCCTACTTTCGACGGAGCCTTTCAAAATTTGTGGGCGTTCAAGGACGCCTTTGAGGTACTTGTGCACAATACGGATTATCCAGAAGCCTCCAAACTAGACAAGCTACGACAGGCAGTGAGTGCAACGGTACCCCTTGTTGGAAGTGTATACTCGGGGGGTTATGCAGAGTTGTGGAAAGCATTATTAACAAATGTCGACTCGGTACATGAGTCACTTCGAGCTCTACGTGTAATGGGACTGCCAGTGTCCCAATAGGATGCAGTGGTTGTACCGATAATAGTTTCGAAACTACCAACGATCACCCAGCGTGAGTGGAACATGGACTGCTCACCCACTGCAATTCCGAAGTTAGATGAGCTACTTTCATTCTTTAGCCAGCGTGCTCACAGTCTCATCACGGCACTAGTTCCATGCTCCAACGGGGCAGAAGCAGTACCTCGTAACTCAAATCGAAGTAGTGGTCAAAGTGCTGTCAAAGCTTACGTCGCGACGTCAGGAGATGGCAAGTGCGCATCATGTCAGGGATTGCATCGTATAACAAAGTGTCCACGATTTCTTGCGATGAACTGAGTAGAACGAACCGAAGCTTTGAAATCTGCCCGAATTTGCTTCAACTGTTTGAAGCCTGGCCATGCTGCGAAACAATGTCCTGCGGGTAACTGTCGTCACTGTGGCCACAAACACAACACACTTCTATGTCATGAAGCGCTACCATCTAACAGCGCAGCTTCATCTACAGCACCAGTGATATCCACACTTCCCCAACTGGAAGCTAGAGATACCAAACCCCCTAATCTTTAGCTAGCATCGTCTGCAGTCACCCACTTTGCCAATGCTAAGCCTACCGTTGTGTTAGCCCTGCCTGCGTGTATGCATATCAACATTTATCCCGAGTTCTCTGTGATCCGGGGTCGCAGGTCAGTTTTATAACCAATAAATTAGCTAATTCTTTATCTCTTCGCAGAAGAAAAGGGAACTGGTGCTCACTCTCTTACTCGTACGCGTGGCAGTGTGTCACTTACCTTGAAGTTAGTGCATTCCAGTTTCGAGATTCAGATCTTCGCAGTTGTCATACAATCAACCACTACGCAGTGGCCTCATCTATGTAACTTGGAACTGGCTGATGCTCGTTTTGGAATACCCAGTTAGTCGTCGAAAGCGATCTAAAAGCCGGTGATATCAATGAGCCAATGAGGATGTGCGATTAGAGGAACTCGTACGAAGTGTTTTCAAACAAGAGGATGTACCTTCGCAAAATTATAATGAAGATGATGTGTGTGCATGAATATTTTTGTCAACGCACTCACGCACATCTGAGGGCCGCTACGTCGTGTCTATACCGATCCGCTCAGATGCGTCAGCACTAGGAGAATCATATACAAATGCATTATGTCAATTCCACCATCTAGAGCGGCGATTAGCAGGAAATAGCGAACTCAGAGAAAAGTACACGGTACTCATGCGCGAATATGCCGAGCTTGGGCACATGGAGCGTGTTCAACAACCAAGTGATGAAAAATGCATCTACTATATTCCGCATCATGCAGTAGTGGAGAAATTCCGTGTCGTATTCAATGCTTCGCACGAACCACAACTGGTGTCTCATTTAACGATATCCAGGTCGTGGGAGCTACGCTTCAGAATCCGCTACTCAACATCATATTCCGCTTCCGCCGATTTCAGATAGCGTTGTTGGCGGATATTGAAAAGATGTACCGGCAGATGTCGATAACACCCGAACAGAGAGACTTCCAGCGTATTATTTGGAAAGAATCGACAGCACAAGACCTTCCCATATATCGATTGACAACGGTGACATATGGCATGGCGAGCAGTTCCTACAATGCGGATCGCGCATTACACCAATGCGCATACGATAATTTCAAGGTAGTTCCCGATAGTCACCAGGCAGATGCAGCACGTCATGCGATCTTGTCGTCATTCTATGTGGACGAATTCCTTACAAGCTTTGACAATGATGATAAGGCAATTACTCTCGCTAATAATGTGAGCTCGATTCTGTCGGAGGGGCAATTTCGCTTACGAAAGTGGAATTCAAACAGTGGTGAGGTCCTAACACTTTTGACTGGTACCAACTATTTTCTTTCAGAACTAGCCATTGAGTCGCCAACAGCAACGGTGTTTGGGCTTCGGTGGGACCCAACAACTGATGAGCTTTTCTTCCAGAGGGACTTCAGCCACAGTAGCGGCAGTCTGACAAAACGACGAGTTCTGAGTGAGGTCGCAAAGCTATTTATTCCTACTGGTATATTAGCGCCAATTGTGATTGCTGGAAAGATATTAATACAAAAGCTGTGGGCTGCCGGTTTGTCTTGGGACACTCCACCTCCAGAATCTCTTCATAACATGGGATGCGTTTTACCGTGATCTGTGTAGTATTAATCAAATACGCATGCCCCGTTGGCTGGGAATGGCAGAGGACGCGTCCACAACACTTCTAGGATTCTGTGATGCCAGTCTGCTTGCACACGCGGCAGTCATATACACCAAAACCACATACGAAGATGGGCGGTCAACAGTATCACTTGTAACGGCGCATACCAAGGTAGCGCCACTCAAAGGAGCAACGGTCCCTCGGTTAGAGCTTTGTGCAGCGCATTTATTAGCTGTGACACTTGAAAATGTTCGCGTCGCCTTGCGATTAACAGACACTTCATATAACTTGTGATCTGACTCCCGGATAGTGTTGTGCTGGTTACGCAAACAACCGACCACAGCTTAAGCCATACATTTCGAATCGCGTATGCCAAATACAAGAACTTACAGCATCTGATCATTGGTATTACGTGAGGTCAGTGCAAAATCCCGCTGATTGTGCAAGCAGAGGGATTCAAGCAGCTGAACTAATTAGTCACCCCCTCTGGTGGCATGGCCCAAGTTGGCTTCTTGAAACACAACTGCCCAATTCATCTGAAGTCCGACTAATCAACGAGGAACTTGGCATAACACAAAGTGAAATTAGAGTTTCATCAGTGGTTACAACAAAAATATTGGTACCTGAACTTAACACACGGTTACTAGATGGAAGATCAATACCGCTAATTGAACGTTTCGGCTAACTTTTAAAACTCCTACGAACTGTAGCAATATTACTCCGATGGGTACCTGCACGCCGACACCTGCGAGCTGCCATCGTTATTCCCACAGAAATGGATGACGCTTTATTACTATTGGTTCGAAAGGAACAAGAAGCACAATTCGCGACGGATATTGGGCAACTTCGAAAGGGATCTGGGGTATCCACTGCTAGTAAACTAAAATCATTAAATCCTTACATAGATGATGTTGAATCTTGCGACTCGGAGGCCGGATCGGTAAGCCAGACTTGCCTGAAGATCGTCGGTTTCCAATCATTCTACCCAAACATGGGACGCTAGTCCACCTTATTATTCGGCATGCCCATGGGACCCTGCTTCGTGTTGGTCCACAACTTGTTCTTCAAAATCTACGTGCGCGCTACTGGATCTTGAATGGAAGACAGGCGGGAAGCAGCTACATCCAGAGTTGCGTTATTTGTCGAAGGCATCGAGGTGCAACCCTCTCCCAGCAGATGACATAATTACCAACACAGAGACTCATAGCGGCGCGACCATTCCTATCGGCAGGCGTGGAATATTGTGGCCCGTTCATAGTGCGCATCTGCACCAAGTGGTCTCGTGCCAAGGTAAAAACGTATTTAGCTATATTCATTTGCATGACTATCAAAGCGGTCCATATCGAGGTGGTGGATGATCTATCATCACAAGCGTTCTTGGATGCCTTCACCAGATTCATCAGCAGACGAGGTCAATGCAGAGATCTCTATAGTGACAACGGTACTGCGTTTGTTGGCGTCAATCGCTTGATGCACGAGGACTTGGCTTTGGCAAATGTTGGAACATGCTGGCACTTCATCGCCCCTAGCGCCCCGCTCCAAGGTGGCCTATGGGAGGCTGCGGTCAAATCTGACATGTGTCATTTGGTACGTCTGGTTGGGGCCCAGTCACTATGGTATAGTCAACTTCAGAAGCTAGCAGCACGTATTGAAGCCTGCTTAAATTCACTCCCAATTTCACCTCTGTACGATGACCCAACCGACAAGTTAGCATTGACCCCCGGCGAATTTCTGATTTTTGAGCCACTAGTAGCGGTTCCTGAAGCAACGGTCACCTCGATTCCAATTAACCGCATAAAGCAGTGGCCTTTGGTCCGACAACTGCATCAAAGATTTTGGGAGCGTTGGAGCGAGGAGTATTTGGCAACCCTGCAAACCCGCAATAAATGGCAGAAACCATCAAGGGACGTGAAGGTAAGAGATATCGTTCTCGTTAGGCATGAGAACTTGCCTCCCACGCATTGGCGATTAGGACGCATAACCGCCATTCACCCGGGCAGCGATGGTCTAGTGCGCAATGTTGCAAAAACTGTGCAGATTATTTGATGGCGAGTATTGTAACATTGTATTTCGAGTCCAATGTCTGGACCGGGAAGGATGTTCAGGATATGCATAGTGTGGATGCACCCCAAATTCATAGAGCTCACTCATTATGTATCTACCTAAATAACCATCATACATTCTATTTTGTTATTGAGTGGCGCTCACCGGCTAATAATATATATGTAATAATGTACAAACATACGTTTATATTTACGTACATGGCATACCTATTTTTATACTCAGTTGAGCAGAGCTCACAGAGTATATTAACTTTGATTGGATAACGGTTGGTTGTACAGGTATAAAGGAATCGAGATAGATATAGACTTCCATATATCAAAATCAACAGTATCGAAAAAAAATTCGATTGAGCCATGTCCGTCCGTCCGTCCGTCGTGTAGCATTATGCGTCATGCCCACCTAAGCAATACATTTGCGGCATTACGCACCATGAACTTCTATGCCAAAACATTTTAGTAATAGCATAATCATATTACAATATTATGCGACACAAATTACATTGACCTAACACAGCGGTTCGCTAACATCAATGGAATGCCGAAAATGAAACCTTTGTCAGTTCACACCTAACAAATTCTGCTTAGTCACACACTCCGGTCAATACGCTGCCGATCGTCAATGTTAGTTTGTCACCAAAATATTTACACACAACCAATAATGTGAATTAACCAAATATTCACATACAAACATTTTACATGAATATCAATCTGCTTACTTTGCATACAAATCTACATGTATGCATAGTATTAATACAAATCTACATGTATGCATACCACTATTACAAATATACATATTTTTAGTTTGTTAGTATTAGGAAAATTATGAATGTGTAGGTTAAGAAATTATCTATAAAAGAGAAAGGATTTTTTCAATAAAATCAATTATTGTCAGACATTGAAGCTGAAACGAAAGTTTTTGCTTAGGATTTTTTTTCTCCTCTATCTAAGTAGGAATAAAATTAAAATGTATTATTTGAAAAGAAAATTTTAAATATTAAAAGCTAAAGAAAATTTTTAACACTATCGATGAAAATGATATAGAAATTAATATTTTGTAAATTGAAAAAAAAAAATTAATAATAAAATGCTAAAAATTTTTTTTTAAGTTAAACTAATTTTTCCATTTAAGAATAAAAAGTTTCTTATACGTTAATAAAGTTAACTAGATAACAAGTAAAATGGAATGTTTATGATTTTTTTTTTTAAACAGTCAGTTAACTTCCGATAGTTTCATCTATCCCTTTGGGAAAAGCCCATAGGACATTTTATAAATTTTTTTCAATGGAAAGGGACTTTCCAGATTTTCCCCTCCAATGGTGGGACGAAAATACATTACACACTAGGGACCTAAAAAAGGAATTAGAAAGGTTAAATAAATGGTGGAAAATAATAGCAATGGAAAGGGAACACACAATAGAAGATAAAATAAATCCCACAACCAAGGAAGAAGAAATAATGAGAATGATTAGCAGAGTGTTCCCCGAAAATGCTAAATGTTAAGCTATAGTAGCACCTAATAATTTTCTTTTCTCTGAAAATTAAAATTAATTAAAAAAAACTTTTTTATAAACTATATTATGCTAATAAACCTAATAAAAACATAGGATAAATAATAAAACCAAAATTTTATTAAAAATTAAACTTAGTTCATTTCTCAGAAAGATAATTATAGAAAATTTTCAGCATGGCTTGGTTGACAAAAAAAGCCCAAGGCATAATGATAGCGATAGCTGGCTATGAATTCGGTAAAGAAACCTCTGAAGAGGAAATAGTTGACAACAAATTGATAAAATATGAGCCACAAGCCCAAGAGGACACAAAAACTACAGACATTTGGCTAGGTGCATAATATGGACGATAGGGCTATTAATCATAGCGATAGCCGCTATACTTAAAAACTATATGAAATTTAAATATAGGCAAATGAATAACGTGCAACAGCGCGTCTAAATTATTTTTTCTTCTACCCAAGTTTCCAAACTCAAAGCTGAGGAAGAGCAATAAACAATTGAAGCAAAATCTCAAATAATAAGTCTCAAAATGTCACAATCGACAGTAAAGGCAGCCCGGCCTAAAGCGAACAGCAATTCAAAAATTTGCATAACACCTCTGAATGCTCCTGACAAAAATAGTCATGAAGCAATAGGAAATTCTAGGACAGTGGAAGTAAGCAAAACCTAACAAAAAAAAAAAAACAATATTTTACTACCAGCCCATAACAAAAAAAAAGAAAAGAATGAAGAAAAGTCACAAAGAGAACCTATAAAAATATAAGTGAAGCGCTATATAAATTTGCAGCAAGAAGACATGTCGCGCTCCCAAAATGGTAGCGTCAGAAATACAAGCAACCTGATTGTAGATGATAAAATTGACTTAGGACAATTACTTATCAGGCTGTACAAACGTTGTACAATTGCCGCCAATACAGGACTTGGTTTTTATAAGGAAAACACAGTTGTCCTGAGGGACAAATAGGTGGAAAATGATTGATTATTTACTCGAGTAGGCAAATGTTAAATAATAATTGATAGTTCTCTAAGATCAAGTAGATGCATTAACCAAAGAGGTTGTGCATGTGACAAATCCCGGTATAAAAATAAAAATTAATTCTTCATAAAAATCATGACGATTCTGTCTTGGTGGCCGCCGCAGAAATCGCATGACAAATAAGATCAAAAATATATTGCTGGAAAATATGAAAATATGAAAAGATCATTTAAAAATACGAAACATTTTTGCATCCACTGTACCTTCCTTCTACCCATTAGCTGAACTACTATTATTATAAATTACCTTGCTCTTCCACCAGCTACAACCACTAAATTTTCCTAACAATTAGCTAGAATTTTTTTTTATTATTGGTTCAAAGTTTAATATAACCCAAATGAAATAAAATAGAAATGAAAACCTTTGTTTAATAAAAACAGTAAAGAAATCTAATTATGATAAAATAGCTACAGTAAGGAAATAAAAATAGGAAATTTAGCGTTAGTTAGAGAAGAAGCAGCTCATAAGCTTACATAATAGAAAAAATATTTTTACTTTAGCCAGAGGTGAAATAGGAAATATTAACAAGAAAATATGTTTACTCTAACCCTCGGTAGAATAGGAGAAGGCCTCTTGTAAGATAACCAATAAGAATTTTTACGTTAGCTTATATAAGTTAAGCACATAAAATTGATGACCACCCTGATACCTCTGTTATGACGTCATCTCCAACTTTATAAATATAATGCTTAACAGTATCGCTATTATTTGCAATGCAAGAGTGCGCTGACTGCTGTGAGAGCGGACCGAATGGTTGACAGCGTAAACCAAGATAACGGTAGCCTTGCTTTGGTATTTCTAATTGGAATAGAGTGTAACTCTGATGAATGACAGCGAAGAGCGAACTAGTGGAAGTTTACAGCATTCTTATTGGAGCAAGGCTAATTAGATTTAAGTTGCAATTGGATTACCGCGGACGTAACATTTTGACAAGCGGTATTGTAAAACTTTGTATAACTAAAATATATGAAATAAAATATCGAAAATTGGCGCCCGACCTTAGGACCCGAAAAATCTTAAATTCACGTGAAAATTTTTAGAATATCGATCAAAATTCATATCTAAATCACGTGCAAAAAATCTATAATTTCGATCCAACATCATATATATTCAGCAATCAATTCAATATATAATGGAGACACTCAAGTAGCGGTCCTACAAAAAATCACGTTTTGGCAAACTACAAGAAACACTGGTGACAGCGGACAAACCAATGGTGTATTTTTTTATAATAAATTTCTGTGTAAGTGAATTGCTCAGTTTATTTAAGTAATATAAAGTAGCTTTTTGATTCACAAAATTATTTTACTGCGTCACAGTTTTTTTGAGCTTTTTTGCTTTGTCGCACTTCAATTAATGACTCTGAACTATCTAGCCTTTTTGACTCATTAGCTATAAAAGATAAAACATAAGCAACCATGCTTCCTGAAGACATAAGCACTGTTGTTACAGCTGCATTAAAATCACAAACGGAAGATTTCGACAAGAAGTTAGATGACCTTACGAAAAAGTAGAATCTTTTGAAGAAGTGCAAATTGTATGTCAGGTGCGATGCGAAGAAACCCTCTATCTCGTAAAATCTTTGCCTGAATTTGACGGCAAGCAGGAAAATTATGTATAATGGAGACAAGCGGCACACACGGCTTACAAACTGTACCAAGGTTATGACGGAAGCGCAAAACACTACCAAGCCGTCGCAATTAACAGAAATAAAGTGAGAGGCTCTGCAGATGGTGTTTTGGCTTCCTTCAATACTGTGTTGAATTTCCATGCTATTATTGCAAGACTAGACTTCACCTATGCAGATAAAAGGCCGATTTATTTAATAGAGCAGGAGTTGAGCACTTTAAGGCAGGGAAATCTGACGGTTTTGAAATTTTATGATGAGGTCGAGAGAAAGCTCACCCTGCTAACTAATAAAACTATATTGACTTACGAAAGCCAGTTATCGAAGTCTATAAACGAAAAATATAGAATGGATGCACTACGCGTTTTCATTTCTGGTCTGAAAAAACCCCTTTGTGACATTTTATTTTCTGCGCGCCCAACGGACTTACCATCAGCCTTGGCACTTGCACAGGAGGTGGAAGCGAACCATGAACGGTACGTGTTTGCCACAAATTTTTCGAAGCGTTCCGAGGAAAATGATAGAAAGTTAGACGGAAATACCAGTAACCAACCAGAACATTTAGGTGCCCATAAAAATCCACATTATCAGAATAATAGCAATAAACCACAAAAGCGCACTACCTTTTACGGTGGACAGGAAAAACCTGAGCCGATGGATATAGACCCATCAATATCCCGTTAACGTCGTTGAACAAACTATGAACTTCAAAACCCTTCGAATGAGTACTCGCAAAATAATAAGACCAATAATTTGCAAAGTTCTAAACAAAGACAATTTTCGTCAAACGCCGTAAATCACGGACCACAGTTTAAGCGACGTTACGAATCTGATAGGAGTACGGGACCAAAAGTTCTAAGAATAAATCATATCTCGCAAGATGCGGCTGAAAATAATTCTTACGATAAAATTGTGAATAATGAGGTTGAAGATATTGATGAAGAAATAAATTTTTTAGGGGGAGGACCCTACTCTCTTGGATTAACAGATACATAAGAACTGAGAGAAGAATTATTAAAATGCTAATAGATACAGGATTTTCCAAAAGTTACATTAAACCATTTACAGAACTTAAAGGAGTAGTACCATTAGTGAACCCATTTTTAGCCAGATCAATACATGGGGAAACAAAAGTATGTGAGAAATGCAGAATAAATTTGTTTTGGGTAACTTCAGATTTTATTATATTACCTAATTTGTTAACTTTCGATGCAATAATTGGACTTGATCTGCTAACGCAGGTTAATGCTATATTAGACTTGAAAAAATGTAGAATTATACACGACTTTGGAGCCGAAAGGCTTTTCTTTACTAAATGTGAGAGTATCAACACTATCAACATTACGCAGGATAACGTACCTAATGCAATAAAAGGAGAATTTTTAGAAATGATCAAAGAAAGATCAAATGCTTTTGCTGACCCTAATACATGTTTACCATTCAATACGAATGTAGTTGCCACAATTCGTACAAAACACGAGAATCCCATTTATTCTAAGTTATATCCATACCCAATGGGGGTTGCTGATTTTGTCAATAAAGAAGTGAAAGAACTTTTACACAATGGAATTATAAGGCCCTCTAGATCCCCCTACAATAACCCAATTTGGTTAGTGGATAAGAAAGGTTTCGATGAGGAAGGTAACAGGAAGAAGCGTCTAGTAGTAGATTTCCGAAAATTAAACGAAATAACTATTGATGATAAGTATCCGATACCAAATTTTTTGTCGATCTTATCAAACATGGGCCAGTCTCAATACTTTACAACCCTCGATCTCAAATTAGGGTTTCACCAAATTGAGCTGGCAGAGCGAGATAGAGAGAAAACGGCTTTTTCTGTCAACAACGGAAAATACGAATTTTGTCGTCTTCCATTTGATTTAAAAAACGCTCCTAGTATATTTCAAAGAGCTATAGACGATGTACTTAGGGAGAAAATCGGTAAGAGTTGTTATGTTTACGTGGATGACGTAATAATATATTCGCAAACAAAGGAGCAACACATTAAAGATATAGATTAGGTTTTGAGAAGTTTATACGATGCTAGCATGAGGGTTTCAGTTGAAAAATCGCAGTTTTTCAAAAACGAAATTGAGTATCTCGGTTTTTTTGTGTCAAGGACTGGCATTAAAACATGTCCTGATAAAGTCAGTGCAATGCTTAACTTCCCGGTTCCTGAAACTTTGTATAGTCTCAGGTCATTTCTAGGATTAGCAAGCTATTACAGGTGTTTCGTTAAAGAATTTGCCAGTATAGCTAAACCTCTGACGGACATCCTGAAAGGTGAAAATGGCACAGTTAGCGCTAATAAATTGAAAAGAGTAAACATCGCATTAAACTCAAAACAATACCATGCCTTTGATGTTCTAAAACGTATCTTGATATCAGAGGATGTAATGCTTACTTATCCAGACTTTAAGAAACCATTTGATTTAACAACGGACGCGTCTAACCATGGATTGGATGCGGTTTTATCTCAGGAGGGTAGGCCCATAACTATGATATCCCGAACCTTAAAGGATAATGAGCTAAATTTCGCAACAAATGAAAGGGAGCTTATAGCCATAGTGTGGGCATTAAAGAGCCTTCGAAATTACCTCTACGGTGTTCGTCAATTGAACATATTCACGGATCATCAACCTTTAACGTTTTCCGTTTCGGATAGAAATCCAAACGCCAAACTTAAGCGTTGGAAGGCGTTCATTGACGAACATAACGCAAAATTATATTATAAGCCCGGAAAGGAGAATCATGTTGCTGATGCTTTGTCGCGGCAGCAGGTGAACGTAATAGAGGGAAGTCCAAATTCGGACTCAGCGACAATTCATAGCGAGCAATCATTAACTTATAACATAGAAGCGGTTTAAAAGCCAGTAAATTGCTTTAAAAATCAAATAGTAATCGAGGAGGATAATTTCCCATCCATACGAACTTTTATCCTTTTTGGAAATCGAATAAGACATATTATTCACTTTAGTGATAAAAGCACGCTCTCGATAATTCTTCAAGACCTTGTAAATACCAACGTGGTAAACACAATTCATTGCAGTTTACCCATTCTAGCTCACATTCAACATGAACTAGTAAAAATATTTCCAAATACCAAATTTAAATATGCAAAAAAAATTGTAACTGACATTTTTAACCCAAATGAGCAAACCGAAATTATTATTACCGAACATAATCGTGCACATCGTGCCGCGCAGGAGATTGTTAAACAAATATTGAATGACTATTTTTTTCCAAAACTGGAAAAGAAGCTGTCGGAAACTGCAAAATTTGTTCAAAATCAAAGTATAATAGACACCAACGTAAGCATAAAATTTCTGAAACACCAGTCCCTTCATACCTGGGAGAAATCCTCCACATTGACATATTTTCTACTGACTCGAAATATTTTTTAACATGTCTGGACAAGTTTTCTAAATTCGCGATTGTTCAAACGATAACATCCAGAACAATTAAATTCAAATACCGTCCGATTTCTCCTGACGAACAGTTTCGGTATTAATATTGTAAATACTCCACCTCTTCATAGCACTTCAAATGGCCAAGTGGAAAGGTTTCATAGTACCTTGATAGAGATTGTTAGATGCATGAAGCTAGAAAAAAGCATTGACGACACAAGGGACTTAATTTTGCTTTCGACAATCGAATATAATAAAACAATACATTCCGTAACTAATAAAAGGCCAGTCGACATCTTTAGACCCAATACAGACATTATTAATAATGAAATATCGACACGCATAAAAAAGGCACAACAATTAGAATTAAAAACCCACAACAGAGCCAGAATAGAGCGTACATTCAAGGCAGGGGACAAAGTTTTGGTGAGAAGGAAAACTAGACTTGGAAATAAGTTAACGCCCCTCTACGAAGAACATATTGTTGAAAAGGACTAGGAACTACAGTTCTTATTAAAGGAAGGGTGGTCCATAAGGACAATTTAAAATAGATATACCTTGCAAACACAAGTTCAGATACGCATCAATTTAACTGAAAGTCGCTATTCGATTTACCCTTAAAATGTTGATTGCAAAAGTTTATGACTGAGCATTTCACAAATATTTATTTCAATTGAAGAACCAATATTTTTACATATTTATAATCTTAAGAATTGCAAAAGAATATTTTGTACAAAATTAAGAATTAGTAATAGGAAAATCGAGTTAATAGCCCACGTATAATTAAGTTCCTGTCACTTGCTCCAAAAGAACTCCCAACTCCAAAACACTTGCCATCCACACCTGGCTTAAATATTTTTCAAATTGTCATCCAACAAAGTCAACGGCTCAATTCTATAAAACGAACATACTATGGTTAAGACCGGCCAATACAGTAAACGTAAAAAAAACCTGAAGACGCTGACCATTTAGAGGGGGAGGAGTTAAGCACATAAAATTGATGACCACCCTGATATCTCTGTTATGACGTCATCTCCAACTTTATAAATATAATACTTAACAGTATCACTATTATTTGCAATGCAAGAGTGCGCTGACTGCTGTGAGAGCGGACCGAATGGTTGGCAGCGTAAACCAAGATAACGGTAGCCTTGCTTTGGTATTTCTAATTGGAATAGAGTGTAACTCTGATGAATGACAGCGAAGAGCGAACTAGTGGAAGTTTACAGCATTCTTATTGGAGCAAGGCTAATTAGATTTAAGTTGCAATTGGATTACCGCGGATGTAACATTTTGACAATCGGTATTGTAAAACTTTGTATAACTAAAATATATGAAATAAAATATCGAAAATTTATACATAGAAAATTTCGATAGGAAAATAGTGTTGCATAATTTACTAAATAGAGATAGTACAAACAAAATAAAAGAAATAATAGTCCATAAGAACAGGCTTAAACCCATTTAAAATACCTTTTGCAAATAATCATTCCAATTTACTCGGTTAATTAACAAAAGCTTTTAGAAATAAACGGATTTTAGGTGGGTCGACACATTTAAAATCCGGCTGCAAAATAAGTAAAATATAGAAGACAAATAAAATCCAATAAATAAAATAAATAAAATAAGTAAAATAATCGTTAAATTTAAAATTTTTGAAAAAAAGAAGATTTTACAAAAAAAAAAAAAATATATATAAACAAAATGTAAAAATAATAAAAGTATCAAGGTCAACATATTAGAAACAAAGTACACAAACTCTTTCACTATAATATCAAAATCATTTAAAATTAGAATCATTTAAAATCATTTAAAATTCGAACAAAGAGTGTTATACAATTGTTCACAAAACAATTATATAATCCTCTTTTTCTAAGGCGGATGGTGTAGCATTATGCGTCATGCCCACCTATGCAATACATTTGCGGCATTACGCACCCAGAACTTCTATGCCAATACATTTTAGTAATAGCATAATCATATTACAATATTATGCGGCATAAATTACATTGACCTAACACAGCGGTTCGCTAGCATTAATGGAATGCCGAATATGAAACCTTTGTCAGTTCACACCTAACAAATTCTGCTTAGTCACACACTCCGGTCAATACACTGCCGATCGTCAATGTTAGTTTGTCACCAAAATATTTACACACAACCAATAATGTGAATTAACCAAATATTCACATACAAACATTTTAAATGAATATCAATCTGCTGACTTTGCATACAAATCTACATGTATGCATAGTATTAATACAAATCTACATGTATGCATAATATTAATACAAATCTACATGTATGCATACCACTATTACAAATGTACATATTTGTAGTTTGTTAGTATAAGGATAGTTATGAATGTGTAAGTTAAGAAATTATCTATAAAAGAAAAAGAATTTTTTCAATAAAATCAATTATTGTCAGACATTGAAGCTGAAACCTTTCGTCTCATTAATTTTAACTTTTCAGTCCGTTAACACGATAAATTGAGTAAATTTTGAGGTATCTTGATGAAATTTGGTACGTAGGTTTCTGGTCACTCATCTCATATCGCTATTTAAAATGAACGATATCGGACTATAACCACGCCCACTTTTTCGATATTGAAATAATTCATTACCAAATACGGATAAAGTGATGAAACCTGGTAGGTGAGTTTAACTTATGACGCAGAATAGAAAACTAGTAAAATTTTGGACAATGGGCGTGGCAACGCCCACTTTTAAAAGAAGGTAATTTAGAAGTTTTGCAAGCTGTAATTTGGCAGTCGTTGAAGATATCATGATGAAATTTGGCAGGCACGTTACTCTTATTATTACTGTATGTATGCTTAATAAAAATTAGCAAAATCGGAGGACGACCACACCCACTTTTAAAAAGAAATTTGTTTAAAGTCAAATTTTAAAAGAAAAGTTAATATATTTACAGTATATAAGTAAATTATGTCAACATTTAACCCCAGTAATGATATGGTGCAACAAAATACAAAACTAAAAGAAATTTTCAAAATGGCCGTGGCTCTGCCCTTTTTCATTTAATTTTTCTAGGATACTTTTAATGCCATATGTCGAACAAAACATTTCCAATCCTTGTGAAATTTGGTAGAGGCTTAGATTCTAGGGCGATAGCTGTTTTCTGTGAAAAAAGGCGAAATCGGTTGAAGCCGCGCCCAGTTTTTATACACAGCCGACCGTCTGTCCTTCCGCTCGGCCGTTAACACGATAACTTGAGCAAAAATCGATATATCTTTACTAAACTCAGTTCCCGTACTTATCTGAACTCACTTTATATTGGTGTAAAAAGTGGCCGAAATCCGACTATGACCACGCCCACTTTTTCGATATCGAAAATTACTAAAAATGAAAAAAATGCCATAATAATATACCAAATACGAAAAAAGGGATGAAACATGGTAATTGGATTAGTCTATTGACGCAAAATATAACTTTAGAAAAAAACGTTGCAAAATGGGTGTGACACCTATCATATTAAATAAAAGAAATTGAAAAAGTTTTGCAGGGCGAAATCAAAAGCACTTGGAATCTTGGAAGGATAATTGTTCGTGGTATTAAATATATAAATAAATTAGCGGTACCCGACAGATGATGTTCTGGGTCACCCTGGTCCACATTTTGGTCGATATCTCGAAAACGCCTTCACATATACAACTACCACCACTCCCTTTTAAAACCCTCATTAATACCTTTAATTTGATACCCATATCGTACAAACACGTTCTAGAGTCACCCCTGGTCCACCTTTATGGCGATATCTCGAAAAGGCGTCCGTCCCCCATAGAACTAAGGCGCACTCCCTTTTAAAATACTCATTATCGCCTTTCTTTTGAGACCCATATCGTACAAACAAATTCCAGAGTCACCCCTGGTCCACCTTTATGGCGATATCTCGAAAAGGCGTCCACCTAGAGAACTAAGGCCCACTCCCTTTTAAGAAACTTATTAACACCTTTCATTTGATACCCATATTGTACAAAATAATTCTAGAGTCACCCCTGGTCCACCTTTATGGCAATATCACGAAAAGGCGTATAGAACTAAGGCCCACGCCCTTTTAAAACACCCATTAACACCTTTCATTTGATAGTCATATTGTACAAACGCATTCTAGAGTCACCCCCGGTCCACGTTTAAGTTGATATCCCGAAAAGGCGTCCACCCATAGAACTAAGGGCCATTCCCTTTTAAAGTACTTATTAACACCTATCGTTTGATACCCATATTGTACAAAAGCATTCTAGATTCAACCCTGGTCCACGTTTATTGCGATATCTCGAAAAGGCGTCCACTTATAGATTTAAGGCCCACTCCCTTTTAAAATACTCATTAACACCTTTCATTTGATACCCATATCGTACAAAAAAATTCTAGAGTCACCCCTGTTCCACCATTATGGCGATATCTCGAAAAGGCATCCACTTATAGAACTAAGGCCCACTCCCTTTTAAAATACTCATTAACACTTTTCATTTGATATCCATATTGTACAAACGCATTCTAGAGTCACCCCTGGTCCACGTTTATGTTGATATCCCGAAAAGGCGTCCACTCATATAACTAAAGCCCATTCCCTTTTAAAATACTTATTAACAACTTTCGTTTGATACCCATATTGTACAAAATACTTCTAGAGTCACCCCTGGTCCACCTTTATGGCAATATCCCGAAAAGGCGTCCACCTGTAGAACTAAGGCCCACGCCCTTTTAAAACACCCATTAACACCTTTCATTTGATAGTCATATTGTACAAACGCATTCTAGAGTCACCCCCGGTCCACGTTTAAGTTGATATCCCGAAAAGGCGTCCACCCATAGAACTAAGGACCATTCCCTTTTAAAGTACTTATTAACACCTATCGTTTGATACCCATATTGTACAAAAGCATTCTAGATTCAACCCTGGTCCACCTTTATAACGATATTCCGAAAAGGCGTCCACCAATAGAACTAAGGCCCACTCCCTTTTAAAATACTCGTTAACACTTTTCATTGGATACCCATATCGTACAAACAAATTCTAGAGTCACCCCTGTTCCACCTTTATGGCGATATCTCGAAAAGGCGTCCACCTATAGAACTAAGGCCCACGCCCTTTTAAAATACTCATTAACACCTTTCGTTTGATACCCATATCGTACAAACAAATTCTAGAGTCACCCCTGGTCCACCTTTATGGCGATATCTCGAAAAGGCGTCCACCTATAGAACTAAGACCCACTCCCTTTTACAATACTTATTAACACCTTTCATTTGATACCCATATCGTACAAACAAATTCTAGAGTCACCCCTAGTCCACCTTTATGGCGATATCCCGAAAAGGCGTCCACCCATAAAACTAAGGCCCACTCCCTTTTAAAATACTCATTAACACCTTTCATTTGATACCCATATCGTACAAACAAATTCTAGAGTCACCCCTGGTCCACCTTCATGGCGATATCTCGAAAAGGCGTCCACCTATAGAACTTAGGCCCACTCCCTTTTAAAATACTCATTTACACTTTCATTTGATACCCATATCGAACAAACAAATTCTAGATTCAGCCCTGGTCCACCGTTATGGCGATATCCCTAAATGGCGTCCATCTATAGAACTATGGCCCACTCCCTCTTAAAATAATCTTTAACACCTTCCATTTGATACACATGTCATACAAACACATTCCAGGGTTACCCTAGGTTCATTTTACTACCAGGTGATTTTCCCTTATTTTGTCTCCATAGCTCTCAACTGAGTATGTAATGTTCGGTTACACCCGAACTTTGCCTTCCTTACTTGTTGTTTTTATAAAAGTGCAGTTAAGTATATGACTGCATAAAACCATGCCATCTTAACTAAAATACATAAATATGTCAATTGCAGGGCAAGTTATCCGTTATTTCCTATTTTTAATAAAATCATTGTCATTTGAGCAGTACACAAGATCAGAGCGTTTTTATTTCTATCCGTTACAGTTATTATGAATTAGTCGATTGAACGAATCATGGAAGCTTGGCCAATAAGTGAACTTGCCAGAAAACGAGGGTACTGGTAAACGGGGGAATTGAGCAGGAGCGACAAATCGCACTTGAAAATCCGATGACTGGTTCTTAGCCTTTGTCTCCTCGCAGTCCAGTACAGGGGGAACATATTTGTTTGCTTCTGCTTTACCAGACAGAAGAGTTCCAAGTGAATTTCTTCAGATTGGGAGGCAACATCATTAGTAAAATATTCATGGTCATCTTTAATGTGTGAACATATGATTAATTTGTGCGTGGAACAAAACTCCTCATTCAAAGCACTAATGCGGTTTAAACGCTGTTCAGAATATGGCTTAGTTTTTCGCGAAGCCAGTATCTTTCTTAAAGTTGACCAGAGTTTTTTCAAGGGTCGTAAGTCGATTTGTTTGTAGCTTGATTAATGTTATATCCCCCATATTTTATTTGTTTATAAAAATATGGCTATGACAATTAAATAAATTAATGTGAAGAAAATCGAAATATACAATGCAAGCGTTGAATATACGTATGTACATATGTTAGATGTTGGCAGAGGAAAACGTTAGCGATCCTATCCTGCAGAGTGCTGAAATTTACATATGTATGATATGACGAATAAGCCGGATATTATTTTTTATGCAGCAGCGATGTTAGCAAGCATATAATAAAATTGTATAGTTGTATAATTTCACGGTAGAAATGGTTGAAAAGGATTCCCCTCATGGGCCACCAAAAAATGTGTAGTATTGTGGAAATACTATTGTTAACTGGGGTCCCTTTTGGTGTGTTATATGACGTCTGCAGCAAATAGAAGAGGTGGGAGCACCTATCTTTGTGGTTGTAAGGAAAATTGAAGTGGATAAACTCACCGCCCGAATGTCAGGAGCTTTCTTCCACAAGTAAAATGAGGAAACTGTATAGTTTTAGTGTGTATGATTTATTTAAATATAGTAATATGTATTTTGTATTACCCAGTTATTTATTAGTTTTAAAGGTTTAGAAACAAAATGATCCGCCAAAATGTATCTGTATCCAATCAATTGCGTAGGTAAAAAAGTGCCGACGCCGGAAGTTGGCTGCTTAGCCCAAACTTTATTTTACAAACTATGCGCGTTCCACTGAGTTGGAACCTTATTTTACAAACTATGCCGCGTTCCACTGAGTTGGAACCTTATTGTACAAATTATGCCGCGTCCCACTGAGTTGGAACTTTATTGTAATGGAAAGATTAATGTTGTTCTTTGCATATTGTACAGTGTGTATGTAGTGAAATAGCATTCCAAGTAACGCTACAATAGCCCCTAATTCGTTCTCACGAATGATGACAATAGCTTTTTCGGGTATCCCAATGTAGCATTCTTATACGTCGACGTTATAATTGTCATTGGTTGTAGTGAAGCACACCATATCAAAAATTTAACTTAAGTTTCCAATACATGTAGGTCTTTTAATCTCAAGCTAAATCCAAATAAATGCAGCTTTATACGAACACTTTTTACGAAAAGGTTTGTTGCCAGATGACTCCAAAATAAACGCAATAAAAAAGTATACAAAACCAAATGATAAAGACACGGTACGACGTTTTGGCGCGTTTGCTAATTATTACACAAGGTTCATGCCAAATTTTGCGTCTCTGTCAGCGCCTTTAAAAGTTTGAGCAGAAAAAGAGTTGAATTTTTTTGGAGTAGAGAGTGCGAAGAATCATTTCAGTCGCTGATAGCAGCCTTACTTTAACCAAAATTACTAAAATACCCAGATTTTACAAAACAGATCATTATTACGGTTGATGCTTCCACAATTGGATGTGGCGCTATTTTGCTACAAGAACAGCAAGGCAATGATTACGCATTTTTTTCGCTTCTGAAACATTTAATAAAGCAGGGCAGAAAAAACAAATTATAGAATTGGAACTTTTAACCATTTATTTCGCAATAAAGCAATTTCGACCATATGTTTATGGCACACATTTTACTGTAA
The DNA here is from genome assembly GCF_040869045.1 of Eurosta solidaginis. Lineage (NCBI taxonomy): Eukaryota > Metazoa > Arthropoda > Insecta > Diptera > Tephritidae > Eurosta > Eurosta solidaginis. The sequence goes on from NC_090324.1 coordinate 201,894,195, forward strand.
AATCAGACCATAGACCTCTAGTATACCTTTTCAATATGAAAGACCCCTCTTCAAAACTCTCGTGAATAAGACTAGAACTAGCTGAATATAATTTCACTATTGTATATATAAAAGACCAATCAAACGTTGGCGCTGATGCATTATCACGCATTACAATAAACAAAATTAGGGATTCGAACAACCAAATTTTGGTTGTACAGTCTAGGGCAACGGCAAGACGACTTAACAACAACAACACAACTAGTAAAACAGAAGATAAAGACGAAAAAAAACTAACGCTACAAGATTTTGGGAAATTTGCATTTAACTTTTCAAATAAAATACAACGAATAAGATCAAAAATTTCTTATGACATAAATAAAAGAACAAGTGTAAAAATGTGCTCGCATATAAAACATATAAAATACTCGAGTTACTTAATTTTGAGGTTGCTAACTTTCGAGGCTTGAGATCGAAGCCAGCAAACACAAAATTAATCAAATAGAATGCCCAAAAATTATTTATTTTTCAGTAGAGATGGTAACAGACGACGACAAAAACTTTATTTAATGACAATTTACCACATTGACCCAATTTCAGGCGGACATTGCGGTACGAAAAAATGTTATGCAAAACTAAGAACAATGACTCGTGATATAGCGAAATATGTAAGCAATTTTGAACAAGGTTAACCCAAAACAAAGAAAAACCTTGTTATAACCCCAAAACCATGAAAACCGTTTGATTTAGTAGTAATAGATACAATAGGACCCCTTCCTGAGTCAAAACACGGTAACAAGTTCGCAGTTAGCATGATTTATGACATGACTAAATATCTGGCAACAGTCGCTGTGCCAGATAAATCTGCAAATACAATTGTATCAGCAATTTTCGAAAGTTTTTTTACATACGGCGTAATGAGTGACATTAGGACCCGAATTTAAAAATGAATTATTTGATGAAGTAACAAAACTTTTAAATATAAAACATGATTTTTCAACTGCATACCATAGTGAAACTGTTGGAAGAATTGAACGTAATCATAAAGTTTTTAATGAATACTTACGAGCATATTTAAAAAATTTCGTTTCTGATTGGGATATTTACTTAAAATATTTTACATTTAAACATAACACAACAACGAGCACAGTTTTTGACAATCAATTATCCCCTTTCGAATTAATATTTGGAAAAAAGCATGGCTCAATTATATGGTTGGCTCATCTCATCAGCTGAATTTATTTATTTCGTTGCATGGTCGATGGGATTGTCAAAAGGAGATGGCAAACTCAAAATGAAACCAACACATTGGCAACACTTTCTTGCAACATACAAAAACTGCTAAGTTTTATGTTTCCATTCCATACCATTCGCACCAACACCAATACGCTGATTTTGACAATGTCAACTAACATATTGTAACAAATTTACTGCAATTCCCCTTAATTGTAACTTTCTGCAAACGCTCGAATCACTAAACTGTTGAATAAATAACTCCAATTTTGAATAACGGGAAAATGGCCTTTATTAAAGTACTTCAAAATAAATAATACTGCTATTGCTCGCCTCTTAATCGAAACTGCTTATTGTGCCTCTACCGTTGTTGCCTTTTATACTCTCTGATTTTCTCGTTCGCATCTCCTAGGCGCTTCCATTTCCAGAATCTACTAGTTGGCCATCAGCTATCAAATTCTTCAGCTGTAACTACAGATGCACGATTTTATAGCTTCTCTCATTGCATACTTTCAGGAGTATCTCAGATATATGCATGTCGTTGTACATTGCTTCTCCGCTGTGTGTACATACATATGTGTAGACATATTAATTGATTCGTTTATGTAGATACATAATGATTGATTTATGGATGTGCATACAATCACTGCTTAGCATCGGCTAAGAGATGGCAGTACCCCTTAGTGTTGCTAATATTTGTAACACTGCCCTCCACCAAAGTCTGATCGTCTCGATCAGAAAAATCTTTCGATCTAAACGCTGCCAGCCTTTCCAAATGGACCACTTTCATTTTGGTTCGCGGTTTACCGATGGTTTGTATGCGGTACACTACATCGTTGATCCGTTTTACAACTTTGTATGGGCCTTCCCAATTACACTGCAATTTCGGGGACATACCTTTTTTTCGTTGTGGGTTGTATAACAGCACCAAATCTTCTTCCTGAAACCCTTCCGAACTAATTGCTTTATCGTACCTAGCTTTCATCTTGTCACTCATAATCTTTGATCGTGTTACCAGATCGCGTATCTCTCTCAGCTCTTATTCCAAGACACCAGTGGATTTCTTGACATTTCTCCCCGCATCGGCATCTTTCCCAAACTTCAACTGGAAGTCGAAGTTCATTACCAAACATTACTTTTGCAGGGCTTTGGCCCGTTGCCTCATGCACTGCTGATCGGTAAGCCATCAAGAATAGTGGTATGCGGGTATTCCGCTCCTTATGGTACTTGTCTACTACTTTCCTTAAATGCTCCTCCACGGTTCTATTGAAACGTTCCACCATACCATCGGAGTGAGGATGCAATGCAGTTGTCCGTGTTTTTTGAATGCCCAATGATTTACACATTTCCAGGAACACAGCTGATTCGAAATTCCTGCCTTGGTCAGAATGTAACTCTATTGGTACACCATACCTTGCAACCCAATTGTTATAAACACTTCGGCTACTTTTTCCGCTTCTTGATTTGGGATTGGGTACACCTCTGGCCATTTGCTGAAATAATCCATAACCACCAGTACATTTTTGTTTCCGCACCTGCGACATCCATAGCGATCCTTTCAAATGGTGCACCTTAGTTATATTGCTTCATCTGGCCAGGACTTCGAGTTTTGGGCCCTTTCGCTCTGCTGCAAACCTCGCAGGTCGCAATCCACTCAGTGACGGACTGACGGCAACCAACCCAATAGAATCTCTGTTTAATCTTCTCGAGCGTCTTCATGATTCCAAGATGACCTCCGCTTTGACCATTATGCAGCTCGCTGAGAACATCAGGAATCCTCTTTCTGGGAACAAGTATCAGTTTCTTCTTGCATTGACCATCCTCACTCTCCCATACTCGATGCAAGCAACCGGATATCAATTCTAAACTGTTCCACTGTGCCCAATATGACTCGCTGCTGACATCTCCTATCTATTTGGTCTTTCGTTTCGTTCGAGCCCTTGCATAACATGTGACAGATCTGTACCTTCTAGCTGACAATTCCTTAGTTGTTCCTTGTCCCATTCATCCGCAAACGTTATAGTCATTAACCGGGCATCTATAATGTCTTCTTTATCCTCGGCCTTTGAACAGTGCTTGCATTCCAAACTAAATGGTCTTCGTGACATTGCATCGGCATTCCCATGGGTACTACCTTTCCGATGCTCAATGGAAAAGTCATAGCTTTGTAGCCGCTCGATCCACCGTGCCAATTGTCCTTCTGGATTACGGAACTGCAGAAGTCATTTCAACGCTGTAGGATCTGTCCTGACGCGGAATCGCTGGCCGTAGAGGCATTTGTGAAAATGTTTAATGCACTCTACCAATGCCAACAGCTCTCTCCGTGTAACGCAATAGTTCCTCTCTGCTTTTCCAATCGAACGGCTATAGTATGCAACTACCTTCTCCTGTCCATCGACCAGTTGTGATGAAACGCCTGCTATAGCACATCCACTCGCATTTGTATCTAGAATAAATGTTGCTCCTGGAATCGGATATGCTAACATTGGGGCAGTGTACAAACGCTCCTTAAATGTTTGGAAAGGCACAACTTGCTTCTTCTTCCATTCAAAAGCTTTATTTTTTCTTGTAAGCTCATGGAGGCTATTGGCTACGCTGGAAAAATTTGGTACAAATCGGCGGTAATATGTGCACAGCCCAAGGAAACTTCTCAATTCATGCAGATTCTGTGGTCTTGGCCAATCCTTTACTGCCTCTATCTTTTCACTCGCTGTACAGACACCTTCTGTAGTTACCTTGTGGCCCAAATAATTTACTTCCTTTTTAAACAGCGTACACTTTTTGGGATTTAACTTCAGACCAGCGCCAGCTATTCTCTGGAAAGCTTCCTCCAAGTTCTTAAGATGTTCATCAAAGTTCTTGCCCAATACGATGATGTCATCCAGGTATACCAAGCATGTTTTCCAATGTAGTCCTTTCAGTACCTGGTCCATTAGTCTCTCAAAATAAGCTGGTGCATTACAAAGTCCAAAAGGCATCACTGTAAATTGCCAAAGACCATCACCGACACTGAAGACTGTTTTCTCTTTATCTTCCTCCTTCACCTCAACTTGCCAGTAGCCGCTTTTCAAGTCCAGCAATGGGTAGCTATCCTTTTTCGTTACGTCATTCAACTTCCGGTAGTCCACGCAAAACCTCATTTTCCCATCCTTCTTCTTTACTACTACCGGTGAGCTCCATGGACTAGCTGATGGTTCGATGACGCCGCTGTCGCTCATTTATTGTATGATGTGACTCATAACTTCCCGCTTTGCCAGTGGAACACTACGTGGAGCTTGACGGATCGGGCTCGCATCTCCAGTGTTAATTTGATGTTTCACAACGTTGGTGCGGCCTGGTTTGGAATCATCCTGGTCAAATATGTTCGCGTACTTTAGGAGCAAGTGTTTTGCCTTACTCTGATAGGCTTCCTCTAGCCACTGCGTCCATGCCGTGACGTCATTTGAAAGATCAGTATTACTAGCTGAAACGTGTTCCTGGAGCTGTTCACAGTTAATAACTACTTCAGCCTCTTAGCATCTTCCCAAAATAGCTGCTTTGGTCAGTTTGAGTGGTGACTTGAACTCACTGAGTACTCTTACCGGAATACGTCCATCTTGTTTTGTCATAGCCAGGGTTTTTTCTACAAGTATGTTCAGCGCTGATTTGTTTGCTGCTTCGAAAACCCACAATTTGTTTGTCCCACAATCTCCATCAACCTTTGCCCAGATGACTGCTTCGGATTTTGGTGGTATTTGCTGACTCTCTTCGTAGCCTCTCTCGTAGCCGGAATTAAGTGGTACATCCATGTTCTTATACCGCATCGTCTTGCTTTGCATGTCGATCTTGATGCCCTGGTCGATTAAGAAGTCCACACCAATTATGATTTCATCAACAATCTCTGCCACTATAAAATTGTGTACTACCGTAACGTTCCCAATTGCGACTTCACATGATACTCCTCCAATTACCTGGGTGTCCTCTCCCGTGGCTCTACGTAATCTTGCTCCAAGCAATGGTCTTACCTTCTTGTTGACTAAATCTGATCGAATGATGGAATGGGATGCACGCGTATCTACAGTCAGTAAACGTTCCTTTCCATCTACATGTCCTCCGACAGTAAGATTGTTTGACCTTCTTCCAATTTGTGAGATAGAGATTATGGGGCATTCAATTGAGGGAGCCAGCTGTCGCCCCTTACTGCTGACTCGCTTTAGTTTAACGATTGATTGGTCTTGGAGATCTGATCATCTCCTTCAACTCTGCGTTTACGACCACCCACATTATTGAAACTGTTAGGGTTGGTGTTGCAATAACGCGCAAAGTGCCCTGGCTTTCCGCACTTAAAGCATTTGACTGCATCATTATGCTTTTGCTGCGTACCCTTCAATGCTTCCAAAATTGTGTCTACCCACTCTGGTCTTTCTACTTCCACACGATGAGCCTTATATGCTGGTTAATCAATAGGGAGGCAGTTTCCTTAGTCAATGCATGTGATACCGTTTCAGCAAATGTCAGCTTTGGGTTTGCGTATGTAGCTTGCTTCGTTTCCACGTCCCGTATGCCATTTATAAAACTCTGGATTTTTACCCTCTCGGTATATTCCACGGGTGCGTCCGCATTTTCGAGATGAGCCAATCTTTCAACATCCGAGGCAAACTCCTACAAAGTCTCATTCGCTCTTTGGTGACGGTTTTGCAACTTAATTTGGAATATCTGTTTTCTATGCTCGCTTCCATAACATCTCTCGACAGCGGCTATCAATGCTTCATAGTTGTTCCGTTCTCCTTCGGGAATCGTCTGTTGGATTTCGGCTGCTGGCCCCTTCAATGCTACGAATAGAGCTGCAACTTTATCTTCAGCATTCCAGTTGTTCACTGCTGCGGTCTTCTCAAACTGTAGCCTAAAGACCTGGAAAGGAACAGAACCGTCAGAGGATGGTATTTTTACCTTTGGATTGCTTGCTGAAACAGCTGGTCGATTTAATTGCAAGTCTTGTATACGACCTCTCAAAGCATCCACCTCAGCTTCGATTTTTTCCTCAAACTGCGTTATTTTTTCGTCCATACGCGCTTCGAGTTTTGATGATATACGCGCCTCTTGCGTATCGAGTTGTACTGTTATGCGTGCCTCTTGTTCTTTCAGTTGTGTTTCCATCTTTGATGTCATTCGTGTCTCTTGGGATTCCACCTGTGATGACATATACGTTTTCTGTTCTTCCAGTTGAGGTGAGTTTCCATCTTGGATGTTATCTGTGTCTTCTGTTCATCCAGTTGAGATGACATGTTGGTAGATATTTGTGATGACATTTTGGACATTTGTGCCGATATTGCAGCCAATATAATGTTCAGGTCTGTGTTCGCCATTGTCTGCGGTGTTTCATTTTTCTCCTCCAATTTTGTTGTCTCATCGCCATCAAGATGAAAGACATACTCTTCCACGTCAATTCCTTCTAATTCCATTGCCTGTCGTAGTCGTTCCTGAAGTTCTAGTTTAATGCCGGTTGTATTAATTCCACGGCTCTCCAACCCCTTCTTCAGTTTCTGGATCTTCAATTCACTTAACTTTGCCATGTCCAAGTTGTATTCGAAATCTCCAGAATTTATTCAACAATTCCTCTCCTGACACCAATTGTAACGAATTTACTGCAATTCCCCTTATTTGTAATATTCTGCTAACGTTGGAATCACTAAACTCTTGAATAAATAACTCCAATATTGAATAATGGAAAAATGATCTTTATTAAAGTACTCCACAATAAATAATACTGCTATTGCTCGCCAGATAGCGTCTTAATCAAAACTGCTTATTGCGCCTCTACCGTTGTTGCCTTTTATACTCTCTGAATTCCTCGTTCGCATCTTCTAGGCGCTTCCATTTCCAGAATCTACTAGTTGGCCATCAGCTATCAAATTTCTCAGCTGTAAGTACAGATGCACGATTTTATAGCTTCTCTCATTGCATACTTTCGGGAGTATCTCAGATGTATGCATGTGGTTTTACGTTGCTTCTCCGCTGTGTGTACATACATATGTGTAGACATAATGATTGATTCGTTTATGTAGATACATAATGATTGATTTATGGATGTGCATACAATCACTGCTTAGCATCGGCTTAGAGATGGCAGTACCCCGTAGTGTTGCTAATATTCGTAACAATATTTTTGTACAGATGAGCCAACCATATACTTGAACCATGGTAAAAAGGCAACTTTGCCTCATGAATTACATAGAGAAAAATTGATCCACTTTATAATGCCGAAAACTATGCTAAAGAGATTAAATTTAAAAAGCAAAAGACACATGAAATGGCAAAAAACTTGATAATTAAACAAAATGCAGAATAAAATTGTTTAAAGTCTTTTTACAAAAAGAACCACGTCACAAACATGAAAATATATATCAAGGTCAGATTGTTGTAACAAAAATCAACGAACCTAATGTTAGAAAATCTGATGAAGAAATAAAAATAAATAAAGCTATACACAAAAATAGTATAAATAAAGTAACTTAGTATCTTATATTCATTTATATTAGGTTCATAATGTACATAAAAGTTTTTTTTACAAACAGCCAAAAATGCAGAACAAAATTTTTTTTCTAAATTAAGTTAAACTTAAACTCCACATATTGCATAGTCATTTCTAAATGTAAAACAAAAAAAAACTATTTTCTAATATATATTACATACATTTTCTAATATAAATTTAAGAAAATGAAAATACATAAAAATCTAAAAGAAAGTTTGTTTTAAGTATAAAATTTATTATCTCAATAAAAAATAGTCAAGTAAAATTGGTCCGAACGAACGAATGTAGAAAGGAAGGTACACCCTAATATAAGCATATTCGTTCATTCGAAACAATATATGGAATGAAAAGAAAAATATGACAAACTATGGAGACAAAATAAGGAAAATCACCATGTAGGAAAATGAACCTAGGGTAACCCTGGAATGTGGTTGTATGACATGTGTATCAAATGGAAGGTATTAAAGAGTATTTTAAGAGAGAGTAGGCCATAGTTCTATGCATGGACGCCATTTAGGGATATCGCCATAAAGGTGGACCAGGGCTGACTCTAGAATTTGTTTGTACGATATGGGTATCAAAGGAAAGGTGTTACTGAGCATCCTAAGAGGGAGTGGGCCTTAGGTCTATCGGTGGACGCCTTTTCGAGATATCGCCATTAAGGTGGACCAGGGGTGACTCTAGTATGTGTTTGTACGATATGGGTATCAAATGAAAGGTGGTAATGAATATTTTTATAGGGAATGGGCTTTAGTTCTATAGGTGAACGCCTTTTCGAGAAATCGCCATAAAGGTGGACCAGGGGTGACTCTAGAATATGTTTGTACGATATGGGTATCAAATGAAAGCTGTTAATGAGTATTTTGAAAAGGAGTGATCCTTAGTTCCATAGGTGGACGCCGTTTCGAGATATCGCCATAAAGGTGGACCAGGGGTGTATCTAGAATGTGTTTGTACGATATGGGAATCAAATGAAAGGTGTTACTGAGCATTTTAAGAGGGAGTAGGCATTAGGTCTATAGGTGGACGCCTTTTTGAAATGTCATCATTAGGGTGGGCCAGGGGTGACTCTAGAATGTGTTTGTATGATATGGGTATCAAATGAAAGATGGTAATGAGTATTTTAAAAGGGAGTAATCCTTAGTTCTATAGGTGAACGTCTTTTCGAGATATCGCCATAAAGGTGGACCAAGGGTGACTCTAGAATGTTTGTACGATATGGCTATCAAACGAAAGGTGTTACTGATCATTTTAAGAGGGAGTGGGCATGAGGTCTATAGGTGGACGCCTTTTCGAGATATCGTCATTAGGGTGGGCCAGGGGTGACTCTAGAATGTGTTTGTACGATATGGGTATCAAACGAAAGGTGTTACTGAGCTTTTTAAGAGGGAGTGGGCATTAGGTCTATAGGTGGACGCCTTTTCGAGATATCGCCAATAGTGTGGACCAGGGGTGACTCTAGAATGTTTGTACGATATGGGTATCAAACGAAAGGTGTTACTGAGCATTTTAAGAGGGAGTGGGCATTAGGTCTATAGGTGGACGCCTTTTCGAGATATCGTCATTAGGGTGGGCCAGGGGTGACTCTAGAATGTGTTTGTACGATATGGGTATCAAATGAAAGGTGGTAATGATTATTTTAAAAGGGAGTAATCCTTAGTTCTATAGGTGGACGCCTTTTCGAGATATCGCCATAAAGGTGGACCAAGGGTGACTCTAGAATGTTTGTACGATATGGGTATCAAACGAAAGGTGTTACTGAGCATTTTAAGAGGGAGTGGGCATTAGGTCTATAGGTTTACGCCTTTTCGAGATATCGCCATTAGGGTGGGCCAGGGTGACTCTAGAATGTGTTTGTACGATATGGGTATCAAATGAAAGGTGTTACTGATCATTTTAAGAGGGAGTGGGCATGAGGTCTATAGGTGGACGCCTTTTCGAGATATCGCCATTAGGGTGGGCCAGGGGTGACTCTAGAATGTGTTTGTACGGTATGGATATCAAATTAAAGGTATTAATGAGGGTTTTAAAAGCGAGTGGCCCTTAGATGTATATGTGAAGGCGTTCTCGCGATATCGACCAAAATGTGGACCAGGTGATCCAGAAAATCATCTGTCGGGTACTGCTAATTTATTTATATATGCAATACCACTAACAGTATTCCTGCCAAGATTCCAAGGGCTGTTGATTTCGCCTTGTAGAACTTTTTCATTTTCTTCTACTTAATATGGTAGGTGTCATACCCATTTTACAAAGTTTTTTCCAAAGTTATATTTTGCGTCAATAAACCAATCCAGTTACCATGTTTCATCCCTTTTTTCGTATTTGGTATAGAATTATGGCATTTTTTTTCATTTTTCGTAATTTTCGATATCGATAAAGTTGGCTTTCGGCCATTTTTTATACCAAGATAAAGTGAGTTCAGATAAGTAGCTGGGCTAAGTTTAGTAAAGATATATCGGTTTTTGCTCAAGTTATTGTGCTAACGGCCGAGCGGAAGGACAGACGGTGGACTGTGTATAAAAACTGGGCGTGGCTTCCACCGATTTCACCCATTTTCACAGATAACAGTTACCGTCATAGAATCTATGCCCCTACCAAATTTGAGAAGGATTGGTAAATTTTTGTTGGACTTATGGCATTAAAAGTATTCTAGACAAACTAAATGAAAATGGGCGGAGCCACGCCCATTTTGAAATTTTATTTTATTTTTGTATTTTGTTGCATCATATCATTACAGGAGTTGAATTTTGACTTAATTTACTTATATACAGTAAAGATATTAAATTTTTTGTTAAAATTTGAATTAAAAAAAATTTTTTTTTTAAAGTGGGCGTGTTCTTCACCCAATTTTGCTAATTTTTATTTAGCACATATATAGTAATAGTAGTAGCGTTCTTGCCAAATTTCATCATGATATCTTCAACGACTGCCAAATTACAGCTTGCAAAACTTTTAAATTACCTTCTTGTAAAAGTGGGCGGTGCCACGCCCATTGTCCAAAATCTTACTAATTTTCTATTCTGCGTCATAACGTCAACCCATCTACCAAGTTTCATCGCTTTAACCGCCTTTGGCAATGAATTATCGCATTTTTTCTGTTTGTCGAAATTTTCGATATCGAAAAAGTGGGCGTGGTTATAGTCCGATATCGTTCATTTTAAATAGCGATCTGAGATGAGTGCCCAGGAATCTACATACAAAATTTCAGCAAGATACCTCAAAATTTGCTCAAGTTATCGTGTTAACGGACAGACGGACGGACATGGCTCAATCAAATTTTTTTTCGATACTGATGATTTTGATATATGGAAGTCTATATCTATCTCGATTCCTTTATACCTGTACAACCAACCGTTATCCAATCAAAGTTAATATACTCTGAGCTCTGCTCAACTGACTATAAAAATAAAGAAAACACCGAACACGATCGGCAAATATAAATTTGGTCCTGTCGTGAACGGACGTGTCGAAGTGTAAAATTATCTTTTATTTTATTCAATCGAGAGACTTGTATGTCCTGGAAGCGGCGACCACCAAGAAAAAGAAATTGGGCGGTTTTACAGCCACAACGTGTGGGAGCACAACGCGTGCTATTGAATTTAGGACAACACATGCATGAACTGCCGTCGAGGCTTCTTCACTTCCACCTCCACGTTGAGTTTCCACGACAACTTATTGTCTAGGATGATTCCTAAATATTTTGTGCAAGGTTTCTCCTGTACGGTCACCCCTGCTAACTTAGACCTGGTCCAATTTGGGGCCTTGTACCTCTTAGCAAACAAGACCATTTCCGACTTCTCTGCATTTGCTGTCAACCCGACATTAGATGCCCAGGTGTGAATATCCAGAAGCTTCCGATCCACCAAAGAGCTATCCATTGGAACGCAATTTCCACTTATGACAATTGCAACGTCATCTGCTTAAGCCATAATTTTAAAGAGTCCGTCATCGAACAGCCTGAGCAGTTGGTTGATGACCAGCGTCCACTGCAGAGTTGATAACACTCACCCGGCGGCGTGCCCCTGTGCACTGATTTCGTGGCCTCATACAATTGTGAGTTAATCTTCCTGCAATTTAACATGCAGACGATCCATCTGGTTATGGCTAGATGTAGAGTTGTCACGAATATTCGAAAACTATTCGGTATTCGACCACTTTTTATTTTGCTATTCGGTATTCGGCCGAATAATACGTACTATTCGACCGAATACCGAATACCAAATCACGTAAAAAAGACATGTTATATTACTAAAAATTATGCGTTTATTTCCAAATTACAAGACTTTAGTATTTAAAATTGATAAGTGGTAAATTATGATGGATAAAAATAAGCTTTTCATCATTTTTGGGTAGCAAAGGATTTCGCTTTTCATCGTAAATGTTACCAGTCTCACAAAATAACCTCTCACTATAAAATATAAATAAATAATATTTAAATAAAATAATGTTTAAAATTAATAATAATTGCTAATTCTAAGCATATGTTTTGAAAGCAAAATATAGAAAAATACTTTCTATTAACTTTACTTAACAAAATTAATTAAATAAAATTTAATAACAATAATTTAAAACCAATAAAAAATAATAAATAATTTAAAGAAATAGCTACTTCCAGGAGAAGAAAGATAAACTTTATCAAATTTCGAAAGGGTTGGGTACTGTTTTTCGTTTATTAACCACCACTTGTAAGGATTGGCCTTCCGATCTGTTTTCAAATAAAAATCCAACTCGTTTGCCACAGCATTATTCTCCACGTCCTCCTCATCATTAGCATTTCGCATAGCGACTTCCTCAAAGCAGTTCCAGAAACTGTCGTGTATTTCAATAGTCCTATAATTTTCATTCAAGTTTCTTTTCTTACGAAGTGGAAAAGAATCGTACTCGGTACTACTAGATTCATCACATTTTATTTTCAGAGATTCTAGAAGAATTTTTTGTCTTGCTCTTTCTGTTTGAACCAATCCTAGGAAACTTATTTTTAAGCGAGGATCCAGAAAAGTAGCAACCAGATATTTTTTTTTTTCATCGAAGCTGAATAGCCTTTCAAGCTCGCCTTGCGGTGAAAATCTCAATGTTACTAAATTTGGTACTTTCTCAACAGGGCCGCAGAGAGCCGAGCCGGGCCCCTGGGACAGTTCGCGTTTACGGGCCCCCTAAAAAATAAACTCAACCCAATAAAAAAAAAAACATAACATACATAAATTTTTCAATTCACATTGTAAGTTTTATCTATATATATAAAAAGAAGTGTACATTTTGATTGTCACTCCATAACTCGAGAACGGCTCTACAGATTGCCATAAATTTTATGGAAAGATACAGGAAGGAGAGATGATGGTTAGTTGATTTTGAAATCCCAAATCGGTTTAGCCATATATATATAAAAATCAAATTCTGTGTGTGTGTGTGTTCGCTATGGAAACGTATTTCCCACACATCAATCATCACCAAATTTTGGTTATGGGTTCCTTCGATCAACGGGAAAGTTTTAGGCTAAAAATAATTTCGATATATAAAAGGGGCGTGGCACCTCCCATACAAATGGAATCTTTGGTACTGCATACCTTTGAAGGTATACATGCCAGAACATTGAAATTCAATGAGCAGTTATATGAGGTCAATCCCTAACACCACCAAGAAAATGCGGAATTTGGAGAAAGGGGGCGTGGCACCTCCCATACAAATGGAATCTTTAGTAATGCATAACCTTGAAGGTATACATGCCAGAACATTGAAATTCAGTAAGGAATTATATGAGGTCAATCCCTAACACCACCAAGAAAAGGCTTAATTGGGAAAAAGGGGGCGTGGAACCTCCCATTCAAATGGAATCTTTGGTACTGCATAACTTTGAAGGTATACATGACAGAACATTGAAGTTCAGTAAGGAGTTATTTGAGGTCAATCCTTAATACCACCAAGAAAATATGGAATTGCGAAAAAGGGGGCGTGGCACCTCCCATACAAATGGAATATATTATACTGCATATATCTGGATGTCGTAATGGTAGGATAATTAAAATTGGTAAGGAGCTATGTGACGTTGAGTCCTAAACCCTCCAGTAAAATGTGGAATGGGGAAAAACTATGGCTGCCGTACAAACTTAAGTTATTTTAACACCTAAATTTCTATCTACATCTTCTATAAAAATCAAATTCTGTGTGTGTGTTCCCTATGAAAACGTGTTTGCTATACTTCGATCATTACCAAATTTTGGCTCGAGGTTCCTTCGGTCAAGACGAAAGTTTTTCATATTTCAGAGTTAAGAATTTTAAATTTAAATGTTTTTGTTTTTTGGCTATGCGAAAGAACTATCTTAGCTCCCAAAAATGATCATGTTAACAAAATCAATGATCGCTTTCAAAATCAATTTCCTGGTGAAGTGACGAAATATAAATCGATCGACACAGTTACAGATGAAGATAAAATTGTGAATTATCCAAATGAATTTCTATACTCCTTAGAACCAAAAGGAATGCCTGCGCATATATCAACTTTGAAAACTGGCTCACCAGTCATGCTTCTTCGGAATATAATAAAAGCAACAATCATCAGCGGTAAAAGCAATACAATAATATAAAATAAGATACAAGAATAAAATGTTTTAACAGAAAATTTCACCAAGTATGCGTACAAAATTCAAATCAATTTACAGAACAATAAATTAAATTATCAACAAACAAAACAGAAAAAATAACGCAACATCCATTCGATCTCGGGCGCTACATCGTCCGCCTGGTAAAGCTAGTTTCATATAAAATAAGATTTATTGGAGTACTTTACATAAATTAAATGTTAGATTTCATTTGCTTACATTAACTTTTTCTAAATATGTACATTTTAATAGCTTGAATCATTCAAGGAAAACCTTCCGTACGTTTTGGTCTGCAAATATGGATCCTGATACTTCCACAAAAAACTAAATTTAATCGCAATGTCATTTACGGCTTTGAACCCTCTTGTCATGTTACCAATCAAGCAGTCCAAAAGAACGTAAAAAACTTGCTGTTTAAATTGAGTTTCGGAATCACACTCAGGCATATATGTAATGCTCCTATATTGCTACAAAAGGCTAGGTACATTCCCAAACATCAGGGTGTCGATATATTGCTGTTAAACGTTTTTATACTCAGTTGAGCAGAGCTCACAGAGTATATTAAGTTTGATTGGATAACGGTTGGTTGTACATATATAAAGGAATCGAGATAGATATAGACTTCCATATATCAAAATAATCAGGATCGAAAAAAAATTTGATTGAGCCATGTCCGTCCGTCCGTCCGTCCGTCCGTTAACACGATAACTTGAGTAAATTTTGAGTTATCTTGATGAAATTTGGTATGAGGTTCCTGAGCACTCATCTCAGATCGCTATTTAAAATGAACGATATCGGACTATAACCACGCCCACTTTTTCGATATCGAAAATTTCGAAAAACCGAAAAAGTGCGATAACTCATTACAAAAGACAGATAAAGCGACGAAACTTGGTAGATAGGTTGACGTTATGACGCAGAATAGAAAATTAGTAAGATTTTGGACAATGGGCGTGGCCCCGCCCACTTTTACAAGAAGGTAATTTAAAAGTTTTGCAAGCTGTAATTTGGCAGTCGTTGAAGATATCATTATGAAATTTGGCAGGAACGTTACTACTATTACTCTATATGTGCTAAATAAAAATTAGCAAAATTGGATTAAGAACACGCCCACTTTTTAAAAAAAAAATTTTTTAAATTCAAATTTTAACAAAAAATTTAATATCTTTACTGTATATAAGTAAATTAAGTCAAAATTCAAACTCCAGTAATGATATGATGCAACAAAATACAAAAATAAAAGAATTTTTCAAAATGGGCGTGGCTCCGCCCATTTTCATTTAGTTTGTCTAGAATACTTTTATTGCCATAAGTCGAACAAAAATTTACCAATCCTTCTCAAATTTGGTAGGAGCATAGATTCTATGACGGTAACTGTTCTCTGTGAAAATGGGCGAAATCGATGGAAGCCACGCCCAGTTTTTATACACAGTCCACCGTCTGTCCTTCCGCTCGGCCATTAACACAATAACTTGAGCAAAATCCGATATATCTTTACTAAACTTAGCCCACGTACTTACCTGAGCTCACTTTTTCTTGGTATAAAAAATGGGCGAAATCTGACCATAACCACGCCCACTTTATCGATATCGAAAATTACGAAAAATGAAAAAAATGCCATAATTCTATACCAAATACGAAAAAAGGGATGAAACATGGTAACTGGATTGGTTTGTTGACGCAAAATATAACTTTGGAAAAATCTTTGTAAAATGGGTGTGACACCTACCATATTAAGTAGAAGAAAATGAAAAAGTTCTACAAGGCGAAATCAACAGCCCTTGGAATCTTGGCAGGAATACTGTTAGTGGTATTGCATATATAAATAAATTAGCAGTACCCGACAGATGATTTTCTGGATCACCTGGTCCACATTTTGGTGGATATCACGAGAACGCCTTCACATATACATCTAAGGGCCACTCGCTTTTAAAACCCTCATTAATACCTTTAATTTGATATCCATATCGTACAAAAGCATACCAGAGTCACCCCTGTCCCACCCTAATGGCGATATCTCGAAAAGGCGTCCACCTATAGAACTAATGCCCCCTCTCTCTTAAAATGCTCAGTAACAGCTTTCGTTTGATACCCATATCGTACAAACATTCTAGAGTCACCCCTGGCCCACCCTAATGGCAATATCTCGAAAAGGCGTCCACCTATAGACCTAATGCCCACTCCCTCTTAAAATGCTCAGTAACAGCTTTCGTTTGATACCCATATCGTACAAACATTCTAGAGTCACACCTGGCCCACCCTAATGGCGATATTTCGAAAAGGCGTCCACCTATAGAACTAAGGATTACTCCCTTTTAAAATGCTCATTACCACCTTTCATTTGATACCCATATCGTACAAACACATTCTAGAGTCACCCTGGCCCACCCTAATGGCGATATCTCGAAAAGGCGTCCACCTATAGACCTAATGTCCACTCCCTCTTAAAATGCTCAGTGACACCTTTCGTTTGATACCCATATCGTACAAACATTCTAGAGTCACCCCTGGCCCACCCTAATGGCGATATCTCGAAAAGGCGTCCACCTATAGACCTAGTGTCCACTCCCTCTTAAAATGCTCAGTAACACCTTTCGTTTGATACCCATATCGTACAAACATTCTAGAGTCACCCCTGGCCCACCCTAATGGCAATATCTCGAAAAGGCGTCCACCTATAGACCTAATGCCCACTCCCTCTTAAAATGCTCAGTAACAGCTTTCGTTTGATACCCATATCGTACAAACATTCTAGAGTCACACCTGGCCCACCCTAATGGCGATATTTCGAAAAGGCGTCCACCTATAGAACTAAGGATTACTCCCTTTTAAAATGCTCATTACCACCTTTCATTTGATACCCATATCGTACAAACACATTCTAGAGTCACCCTGGCCCACCCTAATGGCGATATCTCGAAAAGGCGTCCACCTATAGACCTAATGTCCACTCCCTCTTAAAATGCTCAGTGACACCTTTCGTTTGATACCCATATCGTACAAACATTCTAGAGTCACCCCTGGCCCACCCTAATGGCGATATCTCGAAAAGGCGTCCACCTATAGACCTAATGTACACTCCCTCTTAAAATGCTCAGTAACACCTTTCGTTTGATACCCATATCATACAAACATTCTAGAGTCACCCCTGTCCCACCCTAATGGCGATATCTCGAAAAGGCGTCCACCTATAGACCTAATGCCCACTCCCTCTTAAAATGCTCAGTAACACCTTTCGTTTGATACCCATATCGTACAAACATTCTAGAGTCACACCTGGCCCACCCTAATGGCGATATCTCGAAAAGGCGTCCACCTATAGAACTAAGGATTACTCCCTTTTAAAATACTCATTACCACCTTTCATTTGATACCCATATCGTACAAACACATTCTAGAGTCACCCTGGCCCACCCTAATGGCGATATCTCGAAAAGGCGTCCACCTATAGACCTAATGCCCACTCCCTCTTAAAATGCTCAGTAACACCTTTCGTTTGATACCCATACCGTACAAACATTCTAGAGTCACCCTTGGTCCAGCTTTATGGCGATATCTCGAAAAGGCGTCCACCTATAGAACTAAGGATTACTCCCTTTTAAAATACTCATTACCACCTTTCATTTGATACCCATATCGTACAAACACATTCTAGAGTCACCCTGGCCCACCCTAATGGCGATATCTCGAAAAGGCATCCACCTATAGACCTAATGCCCACTCCCTCTTAAAATGCTCAGTAACACCTTTCGTTTGATACCCATATCGTACAAACATTCTAGAGTCACCCTTGGTCCACCTTTATGGCGATATCTCGAAAAGGCGTCCACCTATAGAACTAAGGATTACTCCCTTTTAAAATACCCCTTACCACCTTTCATTTGATACCCATATCGTACAAACACATTCTAGAGTCACCCCTGGCCCACCCTAATGGCGATATCTCGAAAAGGCGTCCACCTATAGACCTAATGCCCACTCCCTCTTAAAATGCTCAGTAACACCTTTCGTTTGATACCCATATCGTACAAACATTCTAGAGTCACCCCTGGCCCACCCTAATGGCGATATCTCGAAAGGGCGTCCACCTATAGACCTAATGCCCACTCCCTCTTAAAATGCTTAGTAACACCTTTCGTTTGATGCACATATCGTACAAACACATTCTAGAGTCACCCCTGGCCCACCCTAAAGACGATATCTCGAAAAGGCGTCCACCTATAGACCTCATGCCCACTCCCTCTTAAAATGCTCAGTAACACCTTTCGTTTGATACCCATACCGTACAAACATTCTAGAGTCACCCCTGGCCCACCCTAATGGCGATATCTCGAAAAGGCGTCCACCTATAGACCTAATGCCCACTCCCTCTTAAAATGCTCAGTAACACCTTTCGTTTGATACCCATATCGTACAAACATTCTAGAGTCACCCTTGGTCCACCTTTATGGCGATATCTCGAAAAGGCGTCCACCTATAGAACTAAGGATTACTCCCTTTTAAAATACCCCTTGCCACCTTTCATTTGATACCCATATCGTACAAACACATTCTAGAGTCACCCCTGGCCCACCCTAATGGCGATATCTCGAAAAGGCGTCCACCTATAGACCTAATGCCCACTCCCTCTTAAAATGCTCAGTAACACCTTTCGTTTGATACCCATACCGTACAAACATTCTAGAGTCACCCCTGGCCCACCCTAATGGCGATATCTCGAAAAGGCGTCCACCTATAGACCTAATGCCCACTCCCTCTTAAAATGCTCAGTAACACTTTTCATTTGATTCCCATATCGTACAAACACATTCTAGAGACACCCCTGGTCCACCTTTATGGCGATATCTCGAAACGGCGTCCACCTATGGAACTAAGGATCACTCCTTTTCAAAATACTCATTAACAGCTTTCATTTGATACCCATATCGTACAAACACATTATAGAATCACCCCTGGTCCACCTTAATGGGGACATCTCGAAAAGGCGTCCACCGATAGACCTAAGGCCCACTCCCTCTTAAAATGCTCAGTAACACCTTTCATTTGATACCCATATCGTACAAACAAATTCTAGAGTCAGCCTTGGTCTACCTTTATGGCGATATCCCTAAATGGCGTTCATCCATAGAACTATGGCCTATTCTCTCTTAAAATACTCTTTAATACCTTTCATTTGATACACATGTTATACAACCACATTCCAGGGTTACCCCAGATTGATTTTCCTTATTTTGTCTCCATAGCACTCAACTGAGTATGTTATGTTCGGTTACACCCGAACTTAGCCTTCCTTACTTGTTGTTTTTGTATTCAATAATGGAATGTACCTAAATTTAAATTTTTTCTTGTCACACTTATACTGCTACAATCACAAAAATTTTATAGGCTGTCTTGTTTTGATTTCGAATTCAGAACACATTGCGAGCATTTTCTATTAGCAATATAGGAGTATTACATATATGCACTCAGGTGATTCACCAGGTAATTCATCGAACTGGCGCTTTCTTATCTTCCGTCTTTTCTCTGCGAATGTATTCACAACTCCTATACTCCCTGCCAGAACCTTACATTCTTGAAGTATGATCGACCATTTATCCCTGAACTTCTTCAACTCATCAATCAGGCTACGTATATATTCTGTTTCCAGTGTGGCATTTCTAGCTTGAAGTACCAGATTTCGATGGTTGACTACCGTCAACACTTAGAGCCAAATGGAGGCTAAGAGGATACACTCAAATTCCCCCTATATGCTTCAATACCTTTCAAATCCGTTACTGTTTCTGAACTCAGTTTCAAAAGCTTGATTTCATCAATAGCTTTCAATATTTGGGGAATGTGAGTTGCGAGAGGTTTCACTCTATCCACACGAGCAGACCATCGTGTTTGTGAGATGCTGTGCAAGGAGCAATTAGTTTTTTCCTTGAGAATTTCCCATCTCTGAGGGCTTGCGCTAAAGATATTATACAATTTCTACATAATACCGAAAAATGTGTTGACTTCCGCACAACATTCAGCAGCTTGCACTCCACATAAATTTAAACTATGACAAGCACTAGGTGCAAATATTGCCAGGGAGTTATCTCTCAAGATATGACCCTGCGCTCCTTTGTAATGACCGCTCATATTACTGCCATTATCATACCCTTCTCCACGGCAGTTATCCAGTGGAATATTGTGCTTTTTAAGAGTGCTGCGAATCAGCTCAGCGATAGCTTCTCCTGTTTTTGCGTTACAATCGACAAACTCTAAGAAGCGTTCTTGGATTTTCCATTTTCCGAAGTCCCTGTCTAATAAAACATAACGCAATATAAAAACAGTCTGCTGAATATGCGCCGAATCAGGGGTTGCATCCACTATTACTGTGTAATACTTGACGGACTTTATTGCTTTCTATCTTTCTAATTACTTGACTTGCACAGATTTCTATAAACTCATTTTGTGTTCCATCAGACAAATAATGTGCTTGGAGAAAATTTTTTTCGTTTGAGATTCCTTCACCTTCTCCAAATATTCATGCAATAGGGGGTCATAATTGCTGATCAGTTCCAAAATACTAGGAAAGTTTCCATTTTTTGGATTTCCGATCAATGAATTATCCTCTCTAAATGCCAATCCTCTTTCTCCAAGAAATAAAACAACATCAAGACTTCTGCGAAATATCTCTCTCCAGCGAGCTGCCTCATTTTTAAGGGTTTCAGCTAAGAAAAAATCTACTGAACTTGCATTTCGAATTCGCATTTCATATTGGCGTCACTCTATATAGCAAGTTTTATGATTTTGACTATTTCCATGTTTAGGAATTTTGTCGTGTAACCTCTTCCAAACTTTTTCTTTGGAATAGCCTGAATAGCAACAAAATATGTATGTATCTATGAAATCCTAGTTAGAGGACTGTCAATACTGCTTTGCCTTGCCGGGCCCCCAAAAACCTTCTGGGCCCCAGGGAAATTTCCCTGACTGCCCCGCCCCCCTCTCCACGGCCCTGTTTCTCAGCTGTCTGTGCTTTTCCCAGATATTTAAATAAAGTTACTGTATGTGGAATCACTTCAGAGATGCAAGAGATATCTGAGCTGGTTATTTTTGTAATCTATTCGAATGGTTTGAGGAGTTTGATACATTATTCCAATAGTTCCCATTGAGCATGCGTCAGATTTATTAAAGTTTCATGATCTGTTATGTACAAGGACACAGCTCGCTTTTGTTCTAATAATCGCTCCATTAAATAATACGTAGAATTCCAGCGTGTGCTCACATCTTATACTAGTTGGTGGTTTGGAAAGTTAAGTTCCTTTTGAATGGATTTAAGTTTCTGCTCTGCTAAGCCAGAATAATTAAAATGGGTAACAATTCGTCTCGCAGCAGCTATCATCTGTAGTACTTCTGGTTGAGATTTTAGTGACTCCTCTATAGCTCGTTGCAGTGAATGAATAAAGCACCTGCCTGAATCATATCCTGCATCTCCCACACCTTTCATCATATTAGAGCAACTATCATGGACAAGTAAATAGATCTTGGGATGAGGAATATTCCATCTTTCGGTAATAGTTTTGAGTTATTTTGCAATATTGATACCAGAATGTGGGCCAGGAAATGATTTCATAGCTAAAACGCCATGTTCCAGAATGAACTCTGATATATCCAGTGCACAGTAAAGCTCTCGTTATTGTGCTGGCATGTCCATATATCAGATGTTACTGATAATGCTGCTGCCAGTGAAATACTGGCTTCTTTCTATTTTAGCACAAATTCTGTCGCATATATCAGGAACAATTTTCTCGGTCATATAAGTGCGACCAGGTACTTTATAATGGGGCAATGCGTTTGCCATAAGGCTCTGGAATCCAAATCGTTCCACAAGCGACAATGGCTCTTTGTCTAAAGCAATCATTTTGCCAATCAAGCAATGATATTTTATTGATTTCGGATCATTAATAGCCCAGAGAAATTTCCTTTCTAATGTTTCCTTCAAGGTTAGCTGCCGTTCTATTGATCTGGACGTTCCAGGCACTGCTGGCATCTTGGATTCAGTAGGAGTAAGAGTACAGCCCGCGTTGCTGCCACTTGCCGAAGGAACATTAATTAAACCAGCGTATTGGGCAGCTTGTTTGGTTTTGAGATGGTTTTTTAAAGAGGTTGTAGCTGCAAATAAAAAAACTAAAATTAATTATAATTAAATAAGTTATTTTATTTCCCTTGTCTATCTTATAGGAAATCGAATAAATATAAATAAATAATTTCTCATAAAACTTTAGCCCGAAACAACTTGGGCAATAAAAAATCGATTTTGTAAGTATCTACAAATAGGTACAGTACAACAAAAAGTAAGTAAGTAGTTTAAGATATAACCAGTTAACCACCTACCTACGTAAATGTATTAAGTGAATAAAACTATTTAACCCTAGTTCGGCCGACGATTTTTACACCTATTTTTGGCGGACGCAGTCACCGCGGTGACTGCCAGAAAAAGAATAAAAGTGTTCAACCTGTTACAGTTGTATATGACTAAAATTATGAAACCTTATATTGTATTTTTTCTACTTAAAATTCATTAAGTTAGGATGTTACGGAAAATGAGTTAACAAAATTTTTTAAAAATGTGTTTTTTTGACGGGAGAATATGAAAAAGTCACTCCGGTGACTCGTCGGCCGAACTAGGCTTACAACTATTTAATTAACTTAAGGTTTTACATACTTTGTTTCTTTCCTTCTGTGCCTCTTGAGATCTTGATGCTGCATAGCAAACACTGTGCCAGTTTATTATTTTCAGTACAAATCTTATAATATCCCCATATGGGCGATTTTTTATTAACTGTAGTCATTTTATAAGCCTTTTAACGAAAAAACAATTGAAAATGAACTAAGGAACAAACTTCTTAGCAAAATACTAATTAAGTTTTATTTTACGAGTTATTGATATACTGATAGACCGTTCCGCGACCGGATTTAATCGCAATTGAAAATTGAAACAAATACTGACCCGCGCTGTGTAGTGTTTGCTTGCACACCGCCACGCCCGCGCGCCGTCGTCGCCTGGCACGCAAACGCAACGAGGAAAACAGGTTGCGACTTGTCTTAATCCAGCTAACGCGCCCGACAAGCATGCATTTCGTGCCGAATGTTCGGCGCTTCGGTCAACAGCGTTGCCAAATATTCGGTATTCGGCCAATTCACTATTCGTGGCATCTCATAGTTGAAAGCCCCGGCAATGTCTATGAAGACTCCTAGATCATACTTCTTATATTCTAGGGCTTTCTTTATTTTTATTACCACCCTATGCAGTGCAGTGTCTATCAACTTGCCTTTGGTGTACGCATGTTTTGTTGTGAAAACAGTTATTCATCCACGTTGGACTTAATGTACACATCTGTCAGCCTCTAAAAGGTTTTGAGCAGAAATGATGTTAAGCTAATAGGACTGTAGACTTTGGGATGCATGTGACCGACCTTCCCCATTTTTGATAGGGAAGCTACACGAGCAGTTCTCCAAGAGTGCGGTACATGATTCAGTGTTATACACCCATCGAATGTTATTTTTAGCCATTCCATGACCGCTATACTTGAAATGTGTAGCATGGCCGAGAATATACCATCTGTGTCCGGCGATTTAAACTTAGAGAACATCTTCATCGCCCACTCGATCTTGGTATCGTTAACCAAGCCCAACACCACCCGCTCCGTGATGGAAGTGTGATTGCTCTCTGCTGGCTCCTCTCAATCATTTCCTGATGGGAAATGTTTATCGATAAGAACCTCAGTGTACTCCTCACTATTACATGACCATTCCCGTCCTCTTTCTTTATTAGTCCTTTTAGTTAACATCTTACCGGCGGCCTGTTGTTGACTAGGTTTGTATACCTGACATCCATGTCATTGCTGTACGTACTTTCTTATGTCTCTGAAAATTCCGGGCCAGTAATATCGCGTCGTCGCTCGTGTAATAGATTTTCGAACGCCCATGTGTCCTGCGATTGGTGTGTCATGAATTTCCGCCAGCACTCTGCGTCTCTGTGGGGTCGGTACACATAGCTTCCACGTTACAGCGTCTTCACCATCAACTTGACTCTCTATTCTCCTGTATAGCTTTCCGTTCTCGATCACATTGTCTGGGAATTTCTGGGGAGCCTTTCTCACCTCTGCTATCTTCGCTTTCAGCCACTTGCACTCGTCTTTGCCTTGCTCTACCGTTAACGTGCTTAGTTGCTCGTCCGTCGGCTGTCTCGAAAGTGCATCTGTCACCATGTTTAACTTTCCCTTTGGATTCTTCGGGTAATACCTTTGTTTTATAGGGCGGTCGTCTCTCATCACTATCTTGTGCGTGGCCACGTTGGATAGCCCTGCTATATCCTCGAACATCTGTAATTCTTTGCTGATAAATTTACTCACCGACTCGTCTGTATTCGCAACTTTTGGGCTGTTATCTTCGTGACTACTTTCGACCATTGTTATACATGTAACCGCTTTCTCATCCTGATCGTCTCTTCTCAATGTTAGTGTTTGATCTCCGCATCTCATCTCCATGTTCACCTTCACCAGGTAATCCGTTCCAAGCACCACTTCGTCGACTAGTTCTGGTAGGATTAGCATTTCATTTCGCAGCACTTGGTTACCCATTCTCACTTCTGCATCTATCGCTTCTACGATCGTTTTAAATCTACCATCTCCTAGTATCACTAGCGTTTCTATTGTCTTGAATACACCTGTCTTCAGCCTCCTTGACATTGTTCCACTTACAAAGCTTCGGGTCGCCCCTGTATCGATTGCGGCTACCACCTCCTCGCCATTTACTGTGATGCTTGCCAAGATCCGGCCCTTTGTCTGTCGTAATGTGTTTAGTTTTCTCCGTGGTTGCATATGGGGAGACCCCACTACTCGGTGCCAATGAGGTCTCTGGCCGTTTCCCTGCGTTCGTCTACAACAGTTTCGTGTGAGTGTGCCTACCTTTCCGCATGTCCAGCAGAATTCGAGCGATATGGCAACCGTATGCGACATGGCCGCCTCCTCCGCATCGTCTGCATGCCGTACTTGTTTCGATGTATCTTGGTGCCGGGTCTGACTTCTGGGATGGTTGCTCCTCTGTCTGCTGTTCTCGCTTCTCCGCCTGTATATATTGGTAACGTTCTTCTGGGCGCCTTGGTACAAATGGTCTTGCCGTTGGTTGCATCGGATCTCTGTCAGGAGTAATATTTTCATAATCTTCTACCAAACTTACCAATCCTTCCAGGCTGCTGACCTCGCCTCTTTTAAGATACAGCTGGATTTCTCTGCGGGAGTTCCTGTATATGCGGTTTAGCTTTTGGTCTTCGGTGTAGGCGGCATGTCGCATCAGCCCTTGTAGTGCTAGCACATAATCCTTGAACTTCTCTCCTGGTCTTTGCATGCGTGCCCGTATCTCGTCGTCCAACTGTTCAAAATATCTGGAGTTCAGGAAAAATTTTAGGAAATCCTTCTTGAATGAGTCCCACTCTTTCCAGCTCCGGTTGTTATTTCGGTACCAAACCAGCGCTTTGTCCTTGAGTAGCTCCGGCAATGCTCTTTGTATAGAGTTGACGTTAATTTCGTATCCTTCTGCTAGTTCTTCAACGTATTTTATGAACCCTAGAGGATCCTTGCCCCCGTCGTATTTTAAACCCCATTTTCTTACCCGGTCCATAGTGGTTGCGTATGTGCCTGGTTGTTGCATCGCATATAGTGGTGGTTGTGGGACCCCGTGTTGGTTGAGTGCGCCGGTTGTATTGTCGCCATACGTTTTCGTAGCACTTGCAGATGTCGACCGACTACTTGCCTGTGGTATGTTTAGTGTAGATGTCGTCCTTGCGTGTTGTAGAGCTTGGTCTGTAAACCGATCCTGCCATTTCTCGTTGTCCTTTTCTGCCTGTACGAACGCCGCCAGTGCTTCCTTAGTTCGTCTACCGTTCCTGTATCATCCATCCCGAACTCCGAGTGGTAACTTACCAGCTCCTCTCGGGTGAGATAATATACCCAAGATACCTTTACCATTTCCTTATTTGTGTATCCTTTCCTTGTTATTTTCTGCTTTCCGTATATCCTTGTTACCTTCCTTTGAATATCCTTTATGTATAGCCTTGACGATTTCCTTGATATTTCTTAAGCCTGCTCGGGCGCCATATGTGACGGACTTATTTCTGCCGAGGTATGTCCAGTCCGTCCAGGGTTCCTATGGTTGGTGGGAGAACCTATTCCGATTGAAATAAATATACAAAGGAGTTCCGAAAACGTTATAAGGTTTATTTAAAAATTCAATGTCCTTAATAGCTACTCCTATTCTCTGTCCCTGTCTAGATAAGAGTAGCTGAGGTAGAACCCCTCTGCTAAGCTCCCATCAGTTGGAGTGGAAACCTCCTACTGAATATAAAACTAATCACGAAATGAAGTAGAAACCTTCAGGTCGTGTTCTGGTTAGTGATAGAAGCCCACTGACTCATATGCCTATCTCCTAGTTTCTGATCTTACAAGCTAATTTGTCGCCCTTATATACGATTTCGTACGCCGGCTTATGGTTATTTCCCATAAACAATTCATCAATAATAATTCCTCCATTATAAAATTATGTAGGGCTACGCGCAGGCAGTCAGTAATTTTACAATAACAGTTATAACAATTATAAAAGGTGGAGATGCAAAAATCGAATACTAGTTTAACGCTACTTTCGCTGCATTCTATTAGTACATACATACGCTTACATGCTAATATACGTTTTCCCTTCATCCATTATAATGCCTATGGTTTGTACACATGTATATATATATGCATACTTTCGGTCATGTAGGATAATCCGCTATCCCGGCATTTGGAATCCCAATTTTCGGGAGCCCTAATATACATAGCGAACAGTGTACCTAATCTCGTACATACGTTTGTTGTACGCCTGCCGTGTTTTCCAATCTTCGCTTTACCTATTGAATTCAATCATTTGTGTTTATGCGTATGTTCCCTGTCGCTTGTTTCTGATGGTGCGTTGGCCTCGCTTGATGCTTTCGACTTCTGCTTACGGCGTGCGTTGGTGTGTCATATGCTCGTGTGTAAGAATGTATAGAAAAGTTCCAATTAGTAGCGGCGCTTATTTTAGCGACTTTTGCTGCTGATCTCCGTTTATCCAAATTATTATGTATGTTGTATTTGTAGTTGAGTGCACTGGATGCCCAAAGGGTTGGTTCACCGGCGCAATGTTTTTGTGCGTTTCCACTTCCCTTCCAAATGTTTTAGTGTATGTTAGGGTGACCTATATTTGAAATTTATTTGGGCGAAAATGTAAATATTTTGCGTCCAAAAGTGCGCAAGTTTGGTTTGTTCTTCAATTTAGTAAATAATAATTCAATATACAACAGCATATATGTATTTTGACGTGTAATTCATAAAGATATAATTCATGTCATAAAAATGTATAAATGTTAAAATCAGAGTTAAATTGAATTATTGTATAACATGTATGTGAAAAAATAGGTATATGTTGTGAGGGTACAAAACCCTCGGTTTTGGGGTCCTCACAAACTATGTCCCTTTCTAGGACTTTTTTCAATCGTGCTGTTTCGCTGGAGCACTCTATGTCCGCACAAAAATGATCGTAGTGTGACTGCTGTCTGCTGGCTCCACTGAATCATCTGACAATGGGAAATGTGTATCGATAAGTATCTTAATGGACCCCTCACTATTACATGACCAGAATGTAAGAAGTCTAAGGCGGAATTTTGACTATTTAGTTTGCCACCTTGAATCCCTTGTTAGCCTTCCCGATATTATATTCGTTTCAGAAATTTGGATTTTTTCTTATGAAAAAAATGACTACAACATCAATAATTACAATTTTTATGCAAGTACGACTGATTCCTATTCTGAAGGTGGTGTTGGAGATTTATAAATAATAAATATGAGTGTGCTGTAAAATGTCTCAGCCTGCCAAGCGCCCATGTCATTAAAATATCGTTGATACTGAGCAATATACCGCTTACCTTTGTATGTGTATATAGGTTTCATTCGAATAACTTTGAACTTTTTCAAGATGAGTTTTCTGTTCTTTTAAGCGAAGAAAAATAAACTAATTAATTTTTTCTAGGAGATTTCAATCTCGATCTACTTAATCAAAATGCTATACTAGACAACTACCTTGCCCTTTTGGCAAACCATGGTTTAATTTCTATAATTGACGAGCCTACCCGCCCAGATTCAGGCACCTGCATTGATCATGTATATGAAAGAATTAATTATACGACAAACCTTAATTTTGGAATCTCTGATCACTGCATGACTGGTTGTCAACTTAAGGACCTTAATGTGAGTAGAAGAGTTGACAATTACGAATCGCCATCAACCATCAAGAAATTAAATTTAAGAGTTCTTAAAGAATCACTTCGATATGAACACTGGGAAGATGTTTTTATGAAGATAACGTAACGAAAGCATATAGCCTATTTATAAATACATTTACGAGTTACATAAACCTTTCCAGTCTTTCTTTTCTCCCAAAAATCCACTCTATCTCGTAAGCATTGGGTTACTAATTCATTAATTAATAGGATAAAACTAAAGAATAAATTACGCAGAAAACGCAACAGCCACCCAACAAATACTGAACTTCGGAATCGTGCACGTCGCTTATTTAATAAAATTAACAAAAGCATCCGTTCAAGGTGCGACAAATATTTTCAGGATTTAGTATTGTCAGCACGAGGTGACACTAGAAAAGAATGGGACGCTGTTAATATAATTATGAACAGGAAGTTAAAAGCTAAGGCTGACCCACTTGTGTTGAGCTTGAATGGTATGGACGTCTCGAAACCTCTGGAAGTTGCTGAAGTTTTTAATAACGTTTTTGTAAGTGTTGGAACATCCTATGCTACAACGAGTAACTCAATGCCTTGCATGTGTCACTCTGACCCAATGCTCTTAGGTTTCCCAACTCCCAGTAATAGCTTTTTTTTTATCCGATTTCATGTTCTGGAATACTTAGTATAATCAATTCATTGAAAAATTCCGGCTCAAGTGGTTGTGATAATATATCAGATCGAACGTTGAAAAGTATATTCCTTTATACTGTTGACATTTTAAAAGATTTATTTAATTCAAATATAGCCTCTGGGGTTTTTCCAGAAGACTTAAAATTTGCCACTGTAATACCGCTCTTCAAAAAAGGAAATAAAAAAGATCAAAATAATTACAGGCCTACATCTCTGCTATCTTCTGTCTCAAAAGTGTTCGAGAAGGCAGTCAAAAGCAGAATATTAGCCTATCTGGGGAAAATAAATTGGTTTTAGGTCCGGTCTTTCTACAGAAAATGCTCTCTTGGAGTTTTGTTCATGTATTTATAAAGCAATTGATGATAGGAAAAGTTGTGCAAGTCTTTTTGTGGACATCACAAAGGCATTTGGTATGGCGGACCACAATATTCTAATCAAGAAGCTTAATTCCGCTGCTTTTCAAGGTAACATCCTCAGTTGGTTTGAATCCTAGAAATAGAGTTCAAAAAGTAGGAGTTGGTAATGATCTAAGTAAACCGAGGCTTATAACAGTAGGAGTACCCCAGGACTCGGTTCTTGGGCCAGTTTTGTTTTTAATCTACATTAACTCTATTTCGTTGGCCACTCTATTGTGGCCACCGTGGTGTGATGGTAGCGTGCTCCGCCTATCACACCGTATGCCCTGGGTTCAACTCCCGAGCAAAGCAACATCAAAATTTTAGAAATAAGATTTTTCAATTAGAAGACAATTTTTCTAAGCGGGGTCGCCCCTCGGCAGTGTCTGGCAAGCGCTCCGATTGTATTTCTGCCATGAAAAGCTCTCAGTGAAAACTCATCTGCCTTGCAGATGCCGTTCGGAGTCGGCATAAAAACATGTAGGTCCCGTCCGGCCAATTTGTAGGGAAAAATCAAGAGGGGCACGACGCAAATTGGAAGAGAAGCTCGGCCTTAGATCTCTTCGGAGGTTATCGCGCCTTACATTTATTTTTTATTTTTTTAACTCTATTTCGTTACCATTTATTGGTAAAGGTACAGCCTTTGCTGATGACCTTGCCATCGCATACGGGTCTAATAACTCTTTTAATCTTTTTGCTGATATAAATTATGATTTTTATTTGTTAAGATCTTGGTTTGCAAGCCATAAACTCGTGGTAAGCAACAAAACTAAGTTAATGTATTTCAGTCTTTGCGGTAAAGAATACCAAGATCCAAAATAATCTTTCATGTGTCAGATTGCATGCGTCACAGGATAACAAGTTGCGACTAGAAATGCTTCGAGATGGAAATTGTTTCTAATTTCAAATATCTGGGTATTATAATAGATCAAAATCTAAGTTGGTCATCGCATATCTCTGCTGTCAAGCAATATATGCTGTCAGCCGTACGTTCTTTCTTTACTTTAAAAAACGTATGCTCTAATAGATTACTGACATTGGGGTATCATAGACTAATCCACTCAAAATTGCAATACGGGGTGTAAACAAATCAACTGTAAACTGATCTACTGTAAATTGATCTAGAGCTCTTGGCAAAGAAAAATAAGCAAGCTTTGAAATATTTGATATAAATTTTCAGTTTCTAATTAATTGTAAAACTTGATGAACGAATTTTTAAATTAAAAAACAATTAATTTTATAATTTTACTATTTTATTAGTTCAGAAGTGAGACGAATTCACGTCGTGAAATAAACATAAACGAAAATAAATGTGTTTTTAATCGATTTGCAATTTAATTTTGTGAAATTTGCCTCTGTGCAATATGCATACCTAATTTGCATCCGAACCTCGTATCTCTGGGACATCAGCTATAAATATTGCGATTTTGTGAAACTCAAAAATGGTATCATTCTAACGTAAAGAGTGAGAACGGACAATTTATATGATCATACGTTGGTTGTATAGTTGTTAACGAAAATTTATCAATGTTAAATATATGATAATAAAAGAGAAAATGTTGGTTAAAATTGCATCGTTAACGGTGCAACAGTTGAAAGATTTTCTTAGTGAAAAGAACTTGAACACTACCGGTACGAAAGCCGAAATAATATTGCGATTGTCGGAAGTGTTAAGATCGGATGAGATTGAAATGTGTAGTCAAAATATAGTAGACGAAGAACTCGAAACGACACAGAGTCAAAATGGTTCTCTTCAAGAACAAATTAATGAATTAAAAGAAATGTTATCGGGTGTGGTAAATGCTCTGACGCAAATGAATGCGACATCTGTGTCTCAGCCAAGGTCGGTGATTAGCATTCCAGTGGTTGGAAATGTGAATGAGATGTCTAGTATGACAAGTGTTCATAATAGGTATTCAGTGAAAGAAATCGCAGAAACTATTCCTGATTTTGATCCTACTAATTATCTTGCGTTAACTGCCGAACAATTTATTGAGCGTGTAAATAGTGCTATGAATGCGTATGTTTGGGAAGAAAAGTGCGTACTGTTGGCTGTGTATAGTCGAATGAAGGGTGTAGCACGTTTATGGTTAGACGGTCAACAAAGTTTGTTTGCAACGTGGCGTGATTTTTCAAATGCATTAATTGAAGAATTCGGTACGAAGATGGACGAGGCTGATATAAACTATATCATGAGTAGTACGACACGAAAACAAGGTGAAAAAGTTATTGAATATTGTTTTCGTATGAGCGCAACGGGTAAACGGTACGGATTAAGTGAATCAGCAATTATAAAATATACTCGTGAAGGTTTAAAATATCGTGATTTACAATCTGCAATCGCTGTTTTGAAATTTAATACAATGAAAGAGATGCGTGAAACTCTTGACGAATATTTAAAAAATTTGCCTACAACGTCGCGGAATACATATGACAATACATCGAAAAAAACAGAAACAAAAACAGCTCCTAATGAAAAATTTGAAAAATCCAGTGAAAAGTTAACTTGTTATAATTGTTCCGAAAAGGGGCATTTGTCTAGTAATTGCTCCAAACCTCAAAATCGTTCACGATGCAAAGACTGTCAAAGAGTGCATCCGCGAAATGATCCTGTAAATTGTGGTAAAAACGTGAATGTGAGAGCATGCGAAACTAGTAAAATGTTTGAAAAAGAAATATACATTAATGGTGAACGATTAATTGCATTTATTGATAGTGGCAGTGATTGTCACGTGGTACGTGAGTCGATAGCCAAAAAAATAAGTTGTAAAATTATGCCCTGTATAATGAGGATGAAAGGTATATGTGGTGGTACGAAAATTTCTAAAAATAAAATTAACGTTAGTATGCAAGTTGATACAGTAAATTTGCAACTTGACATGTATGTTGTTCAAGATGATTTTTTGTCAACTGATGTGCTTTTAGGGCACGAAATTTTCATAAATGACTTTATTGTAACTATTAATAACGGTAAGTTGAATTTTAATCACAATTCTAAAATTTATAAAATAAAATCGGAAAATAACACAACGTACGATAACAGAAAATTGCAACTAACGAAGCTTTTAGCAGAGTATCGAGATGTTTTTGCTGAAAATTTAAGTGAAATTGGTAAAACTAGTCTCATTGAAATGAAAATTGAGGTCGATTGTGGCGAGCCCATCTGTCAACGTCCATATAGAGTTCCCGAACCAAAAAAAATTTTGGTTTCGAATATGATAAAAGATTTGTTAGATAATGATATTATTTGTGAATCTCAGTCTGAATTTGCTAGCCCTGTAATAATGGTAAAGAAAAAAGATGGAACTGATCGTATGTGCGTGGATTACAGGCGATTAAATCAACATACAAAAAAAGAAGTATATCCAATGCCAAATATAGAGGAACGACTGCATGAAGCCATGCAGTATAAATATTTCTCCGTACTCGATTTAAATAGCGGGTACTATCAAATTCCAATCGAATCCAATAGTCGGAAATATACAGCTTTTATTACGACAGAAGGTCTGTATGAATTCAAGCGAATGCCATTTGGGTTAAAGAATGCGCCAACCGTCTTTCAACGTTTAATGGCACGAATTCAAGAACAAACGCAAAAGAGTGATATGTTGCATTATATGGATGACATACTTATCGGAAGTAATTCAGTTGTTGAAATGTTTGAGAAACTTGAGCGAATTTTTCAAATACTTCGTAATTTGAATGTAACACTTAATCCAAAAAAATGTGAAATTTTAAAAGAATCGATACAGTTCCTTGGTCATGAGTTGACACCAAATGGAATCTGTCCAGGAAGCGTAAAGACAGCTGCTGTTCAAAATTTTCCTGAGCCACGAAATTTAACTGAAGTTCGACAGTTTTTAGGCTTATCAGGCTATTTTCGAAAATTTGTACCATGTTACGCTGTTATTTCCGAACCTTTACGAATGCTATTACGTAAAGATCAAATTTTCCAGTGGAAAGAAGCGCAAATAGATTCATTCAATAAATTGAAATCTGCTTTGGTTAATAAACCAGTAGTAGCTGCATATCGAACAAATGCAGAACATCAAATTCACACCGATGCAAGTTCAATAGGTTTGGCGGGTGTACTTTTACAGAGAGAAGTAGACGATTGGAAGGCTGTTGCTTATTATTCTCGATCTACAACAACAGAAGAACGTAAATACCATAGTTATGAGTTGGAAACGTTAGCTGTGGTTGAAAGTCTTGAAAGATTTCGTTACTATGTGTCTGGCAAAAACGTCAAAGTTGTTACTGATTGTAGTGCAATAAAAACTGCCATGCAAAAAAAGGAATTAATTCCTCGAATCGCTCGATGGTGGTTACGTATACAAGATTTTGAAATAGAAGTAGAACATCGATCAGGACAGCGTATGTTACATGTTGATGCAATCAGTCGAAACCCAGATGAACCGCCTAATGACATCGAAACTGCTTCACTAAAAATAGATAAGGTGGAGATTGAAGAAGACGACTGGGTTTTTAGTATGCAACTTCAAGATGACAACATTAAAGAAATTGTTAAAAAAGTTCACGAAAACGATAAGCAAATTAAAGTTGATTATTGTCTCGCAAATGGACGGTTGTATCGCATGGTAAATAATCAACGTCTTTGGGTTGTGCCAAAATCGTTAAAATGGCAGATAGTTCATGACTGTCATGTGAAATCTGGTCATCTGGGCGTTGAAAAAATTTACGAGAAGCTTCGAAGGAACTTTTGGTTTTCAAGAATGCAAAATTATATTAAAAAGTATATAACAACCTGCATTGAATGCGCGTACAACAAAAAAATGGGTGGTATGAAAGAAGGCCAATATCATTTCAGTGATATGGAACCAATACCGTTTAAAACGATTCATTTAGATCATTTAGGTCCATTTCCGAAGTCATCTAAGCGTAATGATTATGTTCTCGTTGTAGTTGATTTGTTTACCAAATTCACGATTCTCAGAGCAGTAAAGGGTACCGTAACGAAGCATGTTGTTGAGCTGTTGAAAGAAATCAGCAGTTATGTTGGAATACCAGAACGAATTGTAACTGATCGCGGATCAGCGTTCACATCCAAACAATTCCAACAGTATTGTCAGGAAAATGTTATTAAGCATATTTTAAATGCAGTGCAAACTCCTCGTGCGAATGCTCATGCAGAGCGTACAAATCGAACGGTTCTGTCAATGCTTTTACCATCTACGACTGCAGACGATAAATGGGATAATGAATTAAGCAAAATTCAATGGTCTATCAATACCATGCGAAACGGAACTACTAACAAAACGCCACACGAATTACTTTTCAATTTTACACCCCGAGATATTTTGAAAAATAAGCTTATTCTTGCTCTCAATGATGATAATCAAATAAATTGTGATATAGAACAAATTCGAAAAGAGGCTGCTATGCGAATCAATGAAAAACGTTTAAAAGCAAAACAACGATTTGACAGCTATCATCGAATACCACATGTATATAAAGAAGGTGATTTAGTTCTAGCAGAGAACGCACCGCCATGTACAGGTTTTTCACGAAAGCTTGAACCACGTTATAAAGGCCCCTTTGAAATTGGTAAAGTGCTCGATCGGGACCGATATGTAATCCAAGATTTGCCGGGAAGTAGACGTAAACAGCGACCATATAAATCTGTTGACTTCAGATAAATTAAAGCGTTACTGTGAACCAACAGAAATCGATGATATATGTTGTGCAGAAGATGAATCCGAAGGAGAAGATGTAAACTGATACGAGGTCGTATCAATTAATCAGGAAAGGCCGACTGTAAACAAATCAACTGTAAACTGATCTACTGTAAATTGATCTAGAGCTCTTGGCAAAGAAAAATAAGCAAGCTTTGAAATATTTGATATAAATTTTCAGTTTCGAATTAATTGTAAAACTTGATGAACGAATTTTTAAATTAAAAACCAATTAGTTTTATAATTTTACTATTTTATTAGGGGTTAGTTGTTGGGGTTGTGCCTACAGCATTAAGATTAGAATTCTGTTAGTCCTTCAGAAGTGTCTTATTCGAAGAATTTGCAACACTGGTTGTCTAACGCACTCTATGGATCATTTCAGAAAACTTAATATCCTTCCCTTATGTCACTTATATAATTTTAAAGTTTTAAAACTTTTCTTTAATAGAGGCGGGTATACACAAAGCCCTATGTACAATCGCTACGATCTAAGAAGCAAATCGTCATCCCACATAACCGTGCCTAGCTTTCGCACCACTCTTTTTCGTAGCTTCTACACCACAATATCATGTAAATTATTT
This sequence comes from Eurosta solidaginis, assembly GCF_040869045.1. NCBI lineage: Eukaryota > Metazoa > Arthropoda > Insecta > Diptera > Tephritidae > Eurosta > Eurosta solidaginis. The sequence continues at coordinate 201,930,157 of NC_090324.1, forward strand.
AATAAACTACCTGCAGAGTTGCAAACGATTAGAAGGCAAACTGTGTTACTGAGGGAAGTGAAGCAGTGGCTTATTGGTTTTAATGTATAGGTAATGTCGATACAAAATTACACTTTTCGAGACTCCTTTTCGTTTGCAAGAAAACATTTTTTGTTAATGGAACATTTTAGTGAAAAGTTAGTAACTCGCCTGTGTACATATTTAAAAATGTCTTGAGCTCACAACTTTCCATACTTAAATCAAAAATGAAAACTTTGGTTCAAATATAAACGTTTTTACTTTAAACATGCTCATAGTTAAATGTGTTGCAACGCTCTTACATGTGCAAGAAGAAGCAGTTGGTTGAGTTCATTATTGTTGTTTGCTGTCAATTCTGATCAAAAAAGTTAATTCCGCGTACTTTGTTCAACATTTTGTGAACAAAAATAATTATTTGCAAGTTGGCGATTGTATTTTTAATTTCAATATTGTCGAAGCAGAAGTTTGTGAAAAGTTAGAAGGTGTGGTTGTTAATACTACAGAAGTGGTTGACAATGACGATGAGGGAAAGCTATTAGCGCTGCTAAAAAGATTGAAAGAGATTGATTTGGAGAATGTCTTTCCTAAAGGTGAGAAATGATTTTATAAATATTATTTTAATTAAGCTAATTAATTCCTATTATTATATTCAACCACAAGATGAGGAGGAGCTTCGCAGATAAAATTTAGAAGCCTTAAATTTCTAATAGCTCTTGACCTTCAGGAAGCTATTCCGCCGATGGGCCTACGTGTTGAGTTTAGAGTGAAGTTATTCTTTTGGAGGAAAAAAGAGGCATGCATATATGTATAGTATTTAAAACCCTGTTCTCATAGTTTATTTTGTTAATATTACGGAAAAGATGATAAAACTATGTCGATGGCAAGCAAATTAACTGAATGGTTACAAAGTAAAAATTTTATGTCATCAAGTCAATCATCATCTTCGCTCAATTGTATCAGAAAAGTTATTTAAATGAATTTCTTTTTGATCTAAATTCCTTTATAATAACGACAATATTACTTGCACTAGGATTTAACGAGTTTGTTTCAAGAAATTTGCAAGGGGAAACTAATCTTGTAATCCTACAAAAAAGGTCAACTTTTGACTAATAGGAACAAAGGAAAAATATCAAAACATCCATTAAACTTTAAAACTGTAATACTTTTAACCGAAGTACATTATAAAGGAACTTATTATAAAAGCAATTATTATCTATGTTCTGCTAATAATATTGGATTGTTTAAAATTAAAAAATTTTTGCATCAAAATTATGATAGTTATGTTATATGCTATTCTATATGTGTTAAAAACTTTGACCTACATTTCCATTCCTTTGAAGTTGGCTTGAAGAAATTGGCGTTTAATGTTATAAATGTTAAATTTTTAAAATTTTTAAACTTTCCTACAATTAGTAAAGGTTTGTCTGCGTCTATAAGCCACCTCTTTGCAGCGTTCAATGGGAGGACATTGAGACGTGCCCGGTGTATAAAACACCAGTCGCAAAACTGGGTGTATTTTCCCGAGCGGAGAAAGTGGTTAGCTGGTGGTGTCTTGCACGTCACTTCGAACACCTTGCTTGGTCGGGTTTGTTTATTAGCATGGCTTCGTAGTGTTGTGTCACACACCGCCGCAGTGTCGAAATGATGCGATGGGCGTCCCCCGGTTCGATAACTGTGAAGTTCGGATCAGTTGGTGTACCACACCTGGATCCAAAACTCGGATTCCGGTGAGGACCATGTCCACCGTAGCTTTACTTTGCTGCTAATTCTGACCGTTGCCCTTCCGCACCTTAGTCCAATAGATCGCGTTACTATTTGAACGTGGGACGTTGGATTCGCTGGACAGGTAACTCGCCATGTCTATATGACATGCTGGTTTTGAAGTTGGTTTGAAGGAAGTGGTGTTGAATGTTATAAATATTTAATATATAAATTTACATCTCAGCCATTACATTTAAATTCTATAAGTAATGGCAGCACAGCCGCGCGGCCGCCGCGGTGTGAATATAGCCTGCTCCGCCTACCACACCGAAGATCCTGGGTTCACACCCCAGGCAAAGCAACATCAAAATTTTAGAAACAAGATTTTTCAATTAGAAGAAAATCTTTCTAAGCGGCAGTGTTTGGCAAGCAGCCCGAGTGTAGTTCTTTCAGTGAAAACTCATCTGCCTTGCAGATGTCGTTTGGAGTCAGCATAAAACCAATAGGTCCCGTCCCACCAATTTGTAGGAAAACTTAAAAAGGAGCACGACGCAAATTGGAAGGGAAGCTCGGGCTAAAATCTTTTCGGAGGTTATCGCGCCTTACATTTTTTTTTTTTTTAATGGCAACACATATGCAAAACCAAAATATATTTGGATTTTGTATTTATTATTTATATTACGTTTCGACTAGTTTTGATTATTTCTAACTTTTACTTAATTCATAATTTAGTTTTTTTTTGTGTTATAGCTTATTTTAAAACAAAAACCACATAAACGTGAAAACAAATGTATACAAATATAAATCTGTACCTTGATTAACAATGATTGTACAGCTTAAAAGAGGTGAATACATGTATAGTGGTGAATAAAATAAATAAAATGTTTCATTATTAAAACGTATTTTTATTACAACAATATAGGTATTTAATTTCATATAAATTAAATATGAACATATTTAGTTCAAACACATTTGTTATTTAAATTAATAAAAAAAATGCTTGAATCAAAAATTAAAATTGCTAGATTAAAAATGAAAGCTTTTGAATCAAAATTATAGTGTTTAAAATAAAAATGGAAAACATTTAAATCAAATATGTTTTTACTCGATTTTACAATGTTAAAGTGCACATTTTTAAAATAAAAATTTGCATATTTACGTCATTTTGAAATACGTTTTTGGTTCATTTGAGCACGTTTTCATTAATTTACAACATTTTTTCTATGAGTGTATGCATCTGATTCTGCAGATGTTGCAGCGTATCCTCCGACTTCATCACGCATTGTTTCTATATTTTCACCTTTCGTACCGTGGGGATTTGCGCCTTATCCACCACGTCAAACCGCGCGGGAACCACTTCCTCCAGCCATCGCAAGCTCGCGAAGTTATTGCCCGCTATCATCTTCACACCAATGATTTTCATCCCATAATTATTTTACCTGCGCTATCAAAGATTTTTGAAAGTCTACCTTCGGAACAAATTACCCTGCAAGTCCAAAACAATAAAGTAATTTCCCCCTATCAAAAGGGATTTAGAGCCTCACAGCTGCTCAACTGCGTTGTTAAAAATGCAGATGATATACTGTGGTGCTTTAAATATATATTTAAATTTTTAGAAATATTCAAAGTTTATTTTATTACTTCAAAATTCAAAAAATTATGGTCTGCGCTTGTACGTCACAGGATTTGGCCAACAGAGGGACGAAATAATTTAGGTTCTTCGCATTAGCAATCAACGCTTAATCAACTTTTATTATATTATTTATTATTTCCTTTAAATTTTTGTTAGTGCATGTCTATTCTTCAATTTGATTTTTCGAAAATATAACGAAAACCAATCAGCGAGCAGAGATGGTGCTGGCACGTACACAAACCAAGTCGGACTTGGTAACTTTCAAAATTAAAATATGACACTGTTTTCTTGAATGCATTAAAAAATACTTTTACATGCGTTCAATTAAATAAATCAAACATAGCTTTATTGTTTTCGTACAGGTAAACCAAAATAACCCAAAAATACTACTTCAAAGGTCACACGAAATTATAGCAGTTTAGTTCCAAATGGGCACAGCAGAATACATTTGGTTGTAGGCGAGAGGATAGAACGCGTGCACGCGGGGATGTGTGGTGCGCTTGCCTATGTGGTGCGCTTGCCTATGTGGTGCGCTTGCCTAAGCGTTTTAAGAAAACAATTGCGTGAAAGCGCTTATCGGGTGACGACCGCTGAGCTAGACTCTTGCTCTGCCCATAAAATTTATATAGCCTTCAATCATATAATACGCTATGTATACATTCTAAGTCGCTTCTGTTTGGAAGTCCTTGTTTTTGGGCTGTGATATCCCTAATTACTTGAAGGCTAGGAGTTGTATTTTTCTTGTAAAACTAATTGCCACAAAAAAACCCTTTTAATTTTACGAAAAACTTATATTTCCAAGATCAAACAGTTAATTGTTCCGAATTTCAACTTTGTGCTATCATCTCCACTGTTTTTGTCAACACCATACGCACTTCGAACTCCGCTCCAGCTACTTTAAGAAACTGTATAAATCCTAGAAACTATAGACAAATTATTTATAATTTTTTTTTCCATCATAACCAACCTGAATTGGCCACCTATTAAATTATACATCTTGTTCTTTATTTTAATTATGTGCTTTATTTCTCTTTATTTGCTGATATAATCATGTTCTTCTTCTTTGAACATGATTCTTCTTCTTTCAAGGCTGTTATTATTAAGATTTAAATTCTATTGTACTTTTTTACTTAAATATTTATAAAATTTTTGTGTAATAATATTTTGTACTATAGAATACCGGAAGATGGTCTTATTGTACTAATAATTCCCAAATATATAAAAAGTAGATAAAGATCTGGGTTCCTGTTTACTTAAATATTTATAAAAATGTTCGTGTAATAATATTTTGTACGATAAAATACAGGAACATGGTCTTATTGTACTAATAATTCCCAAATAAATTAAATAAAAAAATAAGATAAAGATCTGCGTTGAACAGCGGAACCATATAAAGAAAGGACGTTATATTAAGTTAGCCAAAGAGCCAAATTCGCAAAACCGATTAAGGCTATCTTTAAAATAATGTTTCTCTGGCCAGGATAACGGGAGCAGTAAACTATTTTATTTCCACATCATACACATATTGGAACTTTAATCCCAAGTGATAAAAATAATGTCGAACCATTTTTGATTTTCGGTTGGTGGTGGACTTTATTTAGGATTCGCCTATGTATAAGACTAAAAAAATACATAGCTCCAAACTGTTAAAGCAAAGCTTTATTATTTTCTTTTCTTTCCAGCCAAGATCGATGTAAGAGATAAAAAGAAAGCACAGCCCACGAGTTATGATGCAAAAGGTTAGATATTTCTAAAATGTACACATTTCCACTTTTCGAAAACAATGTGCATATGTATATATACATATATGTATTACTTCTATATCACCAGTAACGTACATAGTTTCTCAATGAAAACAAGTAATTCGAAATAATTTTCAAGCAGCAAAATATTAAATTTTAAAGGCCGTTTTTGAAATTTATACGAGCAAAAACTATACTTAAAATACGACATAAACTCTTGAAAATAAAGTTCGTTAAAAAAATTTTTTTCATGCTATAAAAAATTTCAAGCGAATTCGAAACATATTATTATTTTTTTTCTAGAAGAATTTTTAGTTGTCATCATTTTGGCTTACTTCAAGCTAGATTTAGCTTTTTTCTCCGTTCACTTGAAAAAAGCTTTTTCTAAGCAATTTTTTATCTATTTTTGCTTTCTTTCAAATATTTAGAAAATCTTGATAAATAGTAGATTCAATTTTAAGAACATAGAAAGTATTTTGGCTGGATGTTATAAATTTGAGGGGCTTAAGAACAGATAATGCTTCACGACGTATTTCGACTTTAGAAGTTTCAAAAAATTTTACAAATAAATATTTAGTCTCCAGATATGACATAAGGTGACGCATGATACTTTATTATCTTTCTTTAAACTTTCAATTAAATTTGTTTGTTCGAATCAAGTAATCAAGTGATTGAAAGACGCGGTTTGTTACTCTTGGTTTTTGTTAGCGCAACCCTGCGCTTCCGAAGCCTATCACGCATCCCTGCGTGTCGTTCGATTGAGAAGCATCCCTACTTGATTTTCGAACTTCGAATAGTGTTGGAAAAGTTATAAAAGCGCTGCGCGCCCTGTTGTCTTACTCTTTTTAGTTGTCAACAATCAACACCGAGAGCTGGTAAGGGCATGAATCAGCCTCTTTGCAGAATCAATTCTCTTAATACCACATGCAAGGTCCTGTCAAGTGTGTTGTACGAGAGATTGAAGCCCACGGTGAATCGGCTGATTGGATTGACAAACATCAGTTCTTCGTCGATTTTAAAGCCGCCTTCTATAGCACGAAAACGAGCAGCCTGTATGCAGCTTTGTCTGAATTTGGTTTCCCTGTGCAAAATGACGTTGAGCAACACCACCAGCTGAGTCAGAATTGGGAAGGACCTCTCTGAGCCGTTCGAAACTAAACGGGGTTTCAGATAGAGTGATCCAATATAGTGCGCTATCTTTAATTGGGGCTGCCCAAAATTATACTAGCTGAAGAGCTTAACCGCTTGGAACAATATTCAATAAAAGCGTAAAATTACTGGCGTATGCTGATCATATTAATATCATCGGCCTGAACACTCGCGCCGTAAGTTCTGCATATTCTAAACTGGAAAAAGGTGCGGAGTAAATGGTTTTGTTAGTGAATAAGGTCAAAACCAAGTACCTGCTGTCATCGAACAAAGAGTCATTTACATTGTGGCACCGACGCTACTGATGGCAGCCATATTTTCAAAATAGTAAAACACTTCGTTTATTTGGGAGCCAGACTGAACACAAATAACAACATCAGCTCTGAAATCCAGCAAAGACCCACTCTTGCCAATAAATGATACTTTTGACTATAGTCTATATATCTATATATTTATCTATATCTATCTATCTATATCTATATATCTATAGATAGGCAATACAAAAGTAAAGTGCTCTATCGGAAAACGAAAATCATACTCTACAAGTCACTTATCGTACCCGTCCTGCTATACGGTGCAAAAGCATGGACCACGACCACATCATATGGAGCGGCTCTGGGAGTGAAAAGATCTTCGAAAAATTTACGAACCTCTACGCGTTAGCGACGGCGAGTACGGAAGAAGATTTAATGATGAGCTGCACGAGCTTTACGCAGACATCAACATAGTCCAGCGAACTAAAACGCAGCGGCTACGCTGGCGGGGCCATGTAAGCCCACAGTGGTGCCGTCACGTATATTTGCTTCAATTAAAATCATTCTTCCTTATTATTAAAATTTCAGTTTAATTTAAATTTATCATTTATATCGTGATTTCAATTATACTTAGTTAAAAGTAAATTACATTTAGGGTCGAACTCTTCTTATTGAATTCAAATACCTAAGAATAGAGTGTTCATGTTTTAGACTTCATATTTGAATGTAAAGCAAATTACATTACATCAATTAGGCGGCACCGGAACGAACCTAATAAAAAAGTGGTATTGGCAATGCAAGTAGTTCAACTTTGAAAATTAACGCGCAAAGCAACACTGCTTTGCATTTTCTGATACATGCAAGAAAAACAAGAATTAGCATCTTGAATAAATAAAAAATTAAAAGCTAAAAGCTTTAATGAAGTAACCATGTATTGAAGCATGTCAAAAGTAAAAGTAAATAAAAAATTTAAGTCCGGAGTGTCGCGAAAATAAAATAAAAATTGCACAGACAACTTCCGGCGTCCAACGAGGGAGTTTAATATAAAAAACGAACGAGCGGTGGAGGTACCTTTATCCACAATTTTTCAAAACTGCTGCTCCATACGGGCGGTGGAATCACCTATAGCCGCCACATCACAAAGTCCTACAAATTCCGGCTAGCGTTGGAGCACCGGATAAAGATTAGTAGTCTCAGAAGCATCATGTAATTTCGTTATATTGTCACACAAAATTGTTCTTCAAACCGTTACACTAAAGGGCCCATTACTGATATTTAGCATAGACTTGACTTGACTTGACGTAAACTTGGCAACCTAGCCACGATTATATTCCACTTAGCGCATACCCACCTACCTATTCGTAAAATTTCAATTTAATTTAAATTTATAATTTATATCGTGATTTCAATTATACTTAAGTTAAAAGTAAATTGCATTTAGGGTTGAACTCTTCTTATTGAATTCAAATACCTAAGAATAGAGTGTTCATGTTTTAGACTTCATATTTGAATGTAAAGCAAATTACATTACATCAATTAGGCGGCACCGGAACGAACCTAATAAAAAATTGGTATTGGCAATGCAAGTAGTTCAACTTTGAAAATTAACGCCAAAAGCAACACTGCTTTGCATTTTTTGATACATGCAAGAAAAACAAGAATTAGCATCTTGAATAAATAAAAAATTAAGAGCTAAAAGCTTTAATGAAGTAACCATGTATTGAAGCATGTCAAAAGTAAAAGTAAATAAAAAATTTAAGTCCGGAGTGTCGCGAAAATAAAATAAAAATTGCACAGACAACTTCCGGCGCCCAACGAGGGAGTTTAATATAAAAAACGAACGAGCGGTGGTGGTACCTTTATCCACAATTTTTCAAAATTGCTGCTTCATACGGACGGTGGAGTCACCTATAGCCGCCACATCACAAAGTCCTACAAATTCCGGCTAGCGTTGGAGCACCGGATAAAGATTAGTAGTCTCAGAAGCATCATGTAATTTCGTGATATTTTCACATAAAATTGTTCTTCAAACTGTTACTCTAAAGGGCCCATTACTGATATTTAGCATAGATTTGACTTGACTTGACGTAAACTTGTCAACTTAGCCACGATTATACTCCTCTTAGCGCATACAATCTGGCATCATAATCAATAAATGTCAATTTGTATGACAAAATGTCAAAATGAAATGGAAACAAACAAATGGCATCTCAAAATGTAAACGTCACTTAGAACTCAAGTCAAGTTAAGTGTTGCTAAGTTTTGAGTAATTAGTAACATGCAATGTTCATTTAACAGAACTGTAAGTGTCAGTTCTCAAGTCAAGTCTATGCTAAGTATCAGTAATGGGCCCTTAACGGTACTAACGCCATACATATATGTAGTACATATATCCCTACGGTGGGCTATTCACATAAAAGGGGTCGACAGTGAAAAAATTGGAAGAGTCGTTTCTTCCAACGTATAGCTTATGCACGTATATGCATCTTTACATACATATTATGTACATAAATACACATTCCTAGTGGATCAGTTTTTCTACTGCCAAGCGGCAATTCTGACTGGACACTACCTTCTGGCGTCACATCCCTTTAAATTAGGCTTGGTCAGTGATAGCAGGTGTAGGAAGTGCGGGCTGGAGGAGGAAACGATCGAGCCCGTTCTGTACTCGTGCCCTGCATTTGCCAGGCTAAGACTCCAGCTATTAGGAGTGATACAACTGTCAGATCTAGGAGCAGCAAGTGGCTTAAGTCCTAGGAAGCTTCTAGTATTTGCCAAGAGAACGGAGTTATTTTATAACATAGGTCCTGGTTTTTGATAGGGGTTTTCAGTTTGGTTGTTAAAACAAACTTCTGGTAACACTACGGACTTATTCAGTCTATGTGAGGTCCTCATGGAGCGGCCAGTTCAACCTAACCTAACCTAAGCGATAAAACACCCGTTTTAAATTCCATATTATTTCTTCAATTCTTCTTTATTACCGCTTATGTCGGCTACAAAGTACTTGTCCTTTTCTTGATTTCTTCAAGTGCGTGAATATTAGAAGTTCATTTCGCAATGCGCATCGTTGTCTCACCTGGTGAACGCAAAAATCTACTTTAAATCAAACCCGTGTATACGTACATATTTCATTTTAGGCCTTGCCGCATATCAAGCAGTGAGCAACACGTTTTGTTATATTGCATTTTTAGCTGTGAAAAATTTATGAAAAGTTACCAACGAGTGGGAAACATAATTTCACTCGCAAATTCACCCTTAGCCAAAGCAAATGTCAAATTCTTCTTCCAGATTCACATCTCACCGCTCCATGCTTCTTCACTACTGGTTAGATCGACATGGTGACCGGAATTGACTTAATACCCCAAATCCTTACTCAAGGGAATTAAAAGTCAAGTCCTAGGAAGACTCATCGGTAAATCTACAAATTTTGAATGGTATTTCACACACGCCGTGGAAGTTTCCAATGAAAATCTCAACTCCCAGTTGAAGCGTTTTTGGGAACTCGCGGAACTCCCCAGAGCCCATGTGCTCTCCGAAGAAGACGCTCTTTGCGAAAAATTTTACCAAGATACTACCCTTAGCCGCAGCGATAATCGATATACCTATAGTCGGGTTATCATTTAAACCCGGATTTCCATCAAATATGACTTATGCTTCGCACCCAAGCTATGCGAAAAGCAATGACTCAGTTCTCAAGCCCGATGGTAAATCAACCAAACTTCGTCAAGTGCTTAATGCTTCTAAATCATCATTGCATGGTCTCTCACTTAATGTTATACCCCATATCGGTCCTACCTTACAAACAGATATTCTATGTGTCATATTGAATTGGCATTTGTACCAATATTTTTGTAAAGGGGATATACAAAATATACACCGACAAATTCTTGTCCTTCTGAAGACTATGACATTCGGAGTCAATTGCGCGCCATATTTGGTCATTCGCACGTTGCATCAATGACAAATTATACAAAAGATTCTTATCCTTCAGCTGAAAAAATTTTGATCAAAGAAACACATGTCAGCGATATTTTATCAGGAGGTCACGATATCTCAACGCGCTAAAATGCTCAACTCGAGCTTGATCAGCCAGGTTCCCGATTGGGAAAATAACGGCAAATTCTCCCTTACCTTAACGCAATTCCGCTTATTTGAAACCTTCTGCAAACCTTCGAGTCCCTAAATTTTTGAATAAATAACTCCAATATTCAGCAATGCAAAATGATCTTTATTAGACTACTTTGAGAATACTTTACAATAACTCTTACTTCAAAACTAATTGCGTGTTTAAATCAAACTGCTTCCTTACGACTCAGTTTCTGCTGCTTTTATACTCTTTGTTGCCTTGTCCTCATATTTCTCCAAATGTCTAGACGTTTCTCCTTCTGGAATCTGCTACTTGGTTCCCAGCTACATGCATGTGTATTTGTAGTTTATAGCCTCTCGCATAGCCATATGCATATGGATATGTGAGTACCACTTCGGTTGATAATTGCATGAGTTTGCGAGTATCTCTTCGTTGCCTTGTATGTACATATGTGTGTAAACGATGATTGATTTGTTTACGTACCAAAAATGGCATCTTGCTTTATTGTTGTTTTGCCTTTATTTAATAACCGCTTAGTTATGTGAGTAACACTTAGTGATACTAATATTCGTCACACTGCCCTCCACCTAAGTCTGGTGTTCCCGATCAAAAAATCTCTCGATCTAACCACTGCTAGCCTCTTCAAATGAACCACCCTTCTATTTGGTGGTTTCCCAATGGTTTGTATGCGGTAGGTGGTATCACTGATCCTCTTCTAAACTTTATACGGGTCTTCCCAACTGCACCAAAATTTGGATGGAACACCTTTCCGCCGGTGAGGGTTGTATAGGAGTACCAAATCTCCCTCCAGGAAACCTTCCGAGTAATTGTTTTTGTCGTACCTGTGTTTCATCCTACTATTCATTATTCTGGACCGTTCCCCCACACTCTGTTGCTTGGCCAATGAAATACTTCGCAGAGCTTGATCTTGACGGATTGACTTTACACCATCAGTATCGTCTTGACGGTTCACAACAGTAGTGCACCCTGGCATGAAACCACCCTTGCATTCTTTTCTTCATTTTAGTTCGTCTATTTCGGTTTGTCGATGCAAGTGTTCTTCCCGCAGGTACCTGCGGTATAGATTTGAGTTTTCCGTTCGTTTCAATAATTTTTGTCCGGCCTTCTGGCTTTGATTTTCGTGGTCCTTGTCGAGTCTCCTCCACCAGCACTCGCTTACTGCTGAACCCTTTCTCAAAACTGTAATTAAGGGGTACATCATTGTTCTTATATTGCATAATCCTTCTTTGCATGTCGATCTTGATGCCATGTTAAACCAAGAAGTCCACTCCGAATATGATTTCATCGACAATCTCCGTCACAACGAATTTGCGTAGAACCGTGACCATTCCAATTAAGACTTCACATATCACTTCTCCTTGGACTTGGTTATACTCGCCAGTAACCGTACGTATGTAATGGCTTTACTCTCCTGTTGACCAAATCAGAACGGATTAAGGAATGGGATGCGTCTATATCTACCGTCAATACACGTTCTTTGCCATCCACATTTCCTCTGACGGTAAGACTGCTCGATTTCTTTCCGATTTGTGATACAGATATCACAGGACATTCAATAGCTAGAGCTAGCTCTCGATCTTTACATCTGACTCGCTCTTGCTCATCTCCGCCAGCTTTATTCTTAAGACTACCCATGCTATTGAAACCACTAGGATCAAGATCGCAATGACGTGCAATGTGACCTCGTATCCCGCATTTGAAGCATTTGATAACTCTTTCACTCCGCTTTTGCGATCCTTTCAGTGCCTTCAATATTGTGTTCAACCAGTCTGGCCTTACTACCTCCACACGGCGTGCTTTGAACGCTGGCTTTCACAGAATCGATGCTGTTTCCTGAATCAGAGCATATGATACCGTTTCTGTGAATTTAGGTTTTGGGTTTGCGTGTGTCGCTCGCTTCGTTTCGATATCCCGTATTCCATTAATAAAGCACTGTATTTTTACCCTTTCAGTATATTCCACGGTTGCGTCCGCATTCGCTAAATGTGCCAGCCTTTCAACATCCGACGTAAATTTTTGCAATGTTTCACCAGGCCTCTGGAAACGGTTCATCTACTCAATTTGGTATATCTGTGTCCTATGCTCGATTCCGTATCGCCTCTTTAGTGCGCCCATCAATGCTCCATAACTGTTCCGCTCATACTCTGGAATAGTTTGTAAGATTTCAGCTGCAGCCCTTTCAATGCCACGAACAGTGCAGCAACTTTATCTTCCCCATTCCAGTTATTCACTGCTGCGGTCTTCTTGATCCTCAGCTTAAAGACCTGGAAAGGAACAGAACCGTCAATGGATGGTATTTTTACGTTCGGATTACTCGCTGAAACTGCTGGACGATTTAGTAGCAACTCCTGTACATGACTTCGCAATGTTTTAATCTCGGCATCTATTTTGTTCTCGAGTTGCAAAATTTTTGTATCCTATGCCTCCAGCTTCGATGATACCCTTATCTGCTGTGCCCCTAACTGAGAGGATATGCGGTCCACTTGTGCTTTCAACTGCTCAGCCAACTGAGATGTTATACATATATGTCTTCTCTTCTTCCAGTTGTGATGCTATATATGTTTTTTGTTCTTCCAGTTGAGATGACATTTGAGCTTCAATCTTGGATGTTATGCGTGACTCTTGGGATTCCATCTTGGATGTTAAACGTGTCTCTTGCGATTCGAATTGAGATGCCATTGTCGACGTTTGTGCAGATATTGCAGCCAATATCATGTTCAAGTCTGTGCTCGTAACTGTCTGCGATATTTCGTTTTTCTCCTCCAATTCTTTTGTCTCATCGCCATCAAGATGAATGACATACTCGTCAAAGTTAATTCCTTCTGATTCCATTGCCTCTCGTAGTGGTGCCTGAGGTTCAAGTTTATAGCCGGTTGTATTCAGTCCACGGCTCTCCAACTCCTTCAGTTGCTGGATCTTCAATTCACTCCACTTTGCCATATCCTTATTGTGCTCTGCAACTCTGGAGTTTATTCAACAATTCCTCTTCTGACACCAATTGTAACGAATTTTGGGAAATTCCGCTTATTTGAAACCTTTTGCAAACGTTCGCACTAAACTGTTGAATAACTAACCCCCATAATCCAATAATGGAAAATGGTCTTTATTAGACTACTTTGAGAGTACTTCACAATAACTCTTACTTCACAACTAATTGCGTGTTTAAATCAAACTGCTTATTGACTACTCAGCTTGCGCTGCTTTTATACTCTCCGTTGCTTCATTCGTATATTTCTACTAAAGTCTATACGTTTCGCCTTCTAGAATCTCTTGCTTGGTTATCAGCGATATACATGTATATTTGTAGTTTATGCGTTTCTCATAGTCATATGCTTGTGTATGTGTGAGCACTACTTCGGCCGATGACTACATGCGCTTGTATCTCTTCGTCGCCTTGTATGTACATATGTGCGTAAACGATGATTGATTTGTTTATGTACACAAGAGTGGCAGCTTGCTTTATTGTTGTTGTGCCTTCATTTAACAACCGCTTAGTGATATTGATATCACTCAGTGTTTTTTCAAGTTTGGTTGCTCAAGTTCTACCAACACGCTTGGTATCCGATCGAACGGATTAACCCATTTATTCTCATATTCGAAATAATCTCTGGAACCATCTTTCAGTGCTAAAAAATTACAAATTTTATATTCAGTTTCGAAACTGTTTCACCCCGCAAAAAGCTAGCGCCTATCCTCATTCAGGCAAAAATATTATTACAACAGACATGGCTAGAGGGCACTGAATGGGACGTGTCAATCCATAAGTGGCACCAAATTATAACAAGTTTAAATAGCATCGAACATGTTCAAATCCCCAGATCAACAGAGTTTTCTCCTAATTCTACTATTGAAATACAGGAATTTGTGACGCCTCATAAAAGGCTTATTGTGAATCAGTGTACATAAGTAAATAAATAAATAAATTAAAAATTGTAAGGCGCGATATCCTCCGAAGAGATCTAAGGCCGAGTTTCTCTTCCAATTTGCGTCGTGCTCCTCTTGATTTCCCCTACATATTGGCCGGACGGGACCTACATGTTTTATGCCAACTCCGAACGGCATCTGCAAGGCAGATGAGTTTTCACTGAGAGCTTTTCATGGCAGAAATACACACGGAGCGCTTGCCAAACACTAACGAGGGACGACCCCGCTTAGAAAAAATTTCTTCTAATTGAAAACCCTTATTTCTAAAATTTTGATGTTGCTTTGCCCGGGGTGTGAACGCAGGGCATACGGTGTGGTAGGCGGAGCACGTTACCATCACACCACGGTGGCCGCCACCCGGACATTGGCTACTATCACTTCGTCAAAATGCTTCCCGTCATGAGCAGAGTAAAAAGTGGAAGCTCATCACATTTTACGCAACCAGCCTGACATATTATATCACTTTTCCTGGTCCTTATGTATGATAGTGTACATGTATAGATTTGCCCACCGATTCAAATCAATACAGTTCACTTCCCCTACCTGTTACGTTTCTGTTATTATCACACAGAAGAAAATCCACTGGGTCAAGACATGCCTTATTAATCTTTCACAAGAAAGACATTATCTAAAAAATATTCTAAATTATCATACAGGCAACCAATCTCCAAAAAGAGCTATATTTTAACGTTAAACCCCCTGCTAGATGAAATGGACTTCCTGAATTGTCGAAATTAACTTCCTACATAACTTTCTGATGCACACTGAACACCAACTAATGGTTTTAATAACAAGGCTGGAATATTACATTCCTAGATTGAAATTGAAAGTAAGAAACTGTATACGTAGTTGGAAAACCTACCCGTTTTTAAACAGAACACCCGTTAGCAAATTACGGGAGCTTAACCATCTGAGCGTTCTTCTTTCTCCCTACCATTCACCTAAGCAGGTTTAGATTTTGTAGGTTCTCTTAAAATTAAATCGTTAACCCTTCGGAGATCCCCACTACATAAAGGATATGTCTGCGTTTTCATATGCTTTTCTACCAAAACAATTCAGACTTGTCAACCAAAGCATGTCTAGCAACATTCGCTCATTTCGTTGGTAGATGTAATGTACTTACATTCATTAATTGGTGTCCTTCTTGGTACCGGCACTGCGAAGTTCGAAGAGAATATCACCAAAGGTTGCAGCCATTGTATGTAGAAAATGTAGCAAAGTAAATGTGTCAAGATCTTTATGATATTTAGATATAACAAGTAAGGAAGGTTAAGTTCGGGTGTAACCGAACATTACATACTCAGTTGAGAGCTATGGTGACAACATAAGGGAAAATAACCATGTAGGAAAATGAACCGAGGGAAACCCAGGAATGTGTTTGTATGACATGTGTATCAAATGAAAGGCATTAAAGAGTATTTTATGACGGAGTGGGCGATAGTTCTATAGGTGGACGCCATTTGGGGAATCGCCATAAAGGTGGATCAGGGTTGACTCTAGAATTTGTTTGTACGATATGGGTATCAAATGAAAGGTGTTAATGAGTATTTTAAAAGGGAGTGATCCTTAGTTCCATAGGTGGACGCCGTTTCGAGATATCGCCATAAAGGTGGACCAGGGGTGACAATAGAATTTGTTTGTACGATATGGGTATCAAATTAAAGGTATTAATGAGGGTTTTAAAAGGGAGTGGTGGTAGTTGTATAGGTGGTCGCCTTTTCGAGATATCGCCATAAAGGTGGACCAGGGGTGACTCTGGAATGCGTTTGTACAATATGGGTATCAAACGAAAGGTGTTAATGAGTATTTTAAAAGGGAGTGGGCCTTAGTTCTATAGGTGGACGCCGTTTCAAAATATCGCCATAAAGGTGGACCAGGGGTGACTCTAGAATGTGTTTGTACAATATGGGTATCAAACGAAAGGTGTTAATGAGTATTTTAAAAGGGAGTGGGCCTTAGTTCTATAGGTGGACGCCTTTTCGAGGTATCGCAATAAAGGTGGACCAGGGGTGACTCTAGACTTTGTTTGTACGATATGGGTATCAAATTAAAGGTATTAATGAGGGTTTTAAAAGGGAATGGTGATAGTTGTATAGGTGGTCGCCTTTTCGACATATCGCCATAAAGGTGGACCAGGGGTGATTTTAGAATGCGTTTGTACAATAGGGTTATCAAACGAAAGGTGTTAATGAGTATTTTTAAAGGGAGTGGGCCTTAGTTCTATAGGTGGACGCCGTTTCGAAATATCACCATAAAAGTGGACCAGGGGTGACTCTAGAATGTGTTTGTACGATATGGGTATCAAATTAAAGGTATTAATGAGGGTTTTAAAAGGGAGTGGTGGTAGTTGTATAGGTGGTCGCCTTTTCGAGATATCGCTATACAGGTGGAAAAGGCATGACTCTAGAATATGGTTGTACAATATGGATATAAAACGAAAGGTGTTAATGAGTATTTTAAAAGGGAGTGGGCCTTAGTTCTATAGGTGGACGACTTTTCGAGGTATCGCAATAAAGGTAGACAAGGGGTGATTCTAGACTTTGTTTGTACGATATGGGTATCAAATGAAAGGTGTTAATAAGTATTTTTAAAAGGGAGTGGGCCTTCGTTCTATAGGTTCGCCTTTTCGAGATATCGCCATAAAGGTGGACCAGGGGTGACTCTAGAATATGTTTGTACGATATGGGTATCAAATGAAAGGTGTTAATGAGTATTTTAAAAGAGCGTGGGGCTTAGTTCTATAGGTGGACGCCTTTTCGATATATCGCCATAAAGGTGGACCAGGGGTGACTCTAGAACCTGTTTGTAAGATATTAGTATCAAATTAAAGGTATTAATGAGAGTTTTAAAAGGGAGTGGTCGTAGTTCTATATGTGAAGGCGTTTTCCAGATATCGACCAAAATGTGGACCAGGGTGACCCAGGACATCATCTGTTGGATACCGCTAATTTATTTATGTATGTAATACCTGCCAAGATTTCAAGGGTTTTTTATTTCGCCCTGCAGAACTTTTTCATTTTCTTCTATTTAATATGGTAGGTGTCACAACAATTTAACAGAGTTTTTTCTAAAGTTATATTTCGCGTCAATAAACCAATCCAATTACCATGTTTCATCCCTCTTTTCGTATTTGGTATAGAATTATGGCATTTTTTTCATTTTTCGTAATTTTCGATATCGAAAAAGTGGGCGTGATCATAGTCGGATTTCGTTCATTTTTTTTACCAAGATAAAGTGAGTTCAGATAAGTACGTGAACTAAGTTTAGTAAAGATATGTCGATTTTTGCTCAAGTTATCGTGTTAACCGCCATGCGGAAGGACAGACGGACGACTGTGTATAAAAACTGGGCGTGGCTTCAACCGATTTTGCCCATATTCACAGAAAACAGTTAGCGTCATAAAATCTATGTCCCTACCAAATTTCAAAAGGATTGGTAAATTTTTGTTCGACTTATGGCATTAAAAGTATCCTAGACAAATTAAATGAAAAAGGGCGGAGCCACGCCTATTTTGAAATTTTCATTTATTTTTGTATTTTGTTGCACCATATCATTACTGGAGTTGAATTTTGACATAATTTATTTATATACTGTAAAGATATTAAATTTTTTGTTAAAATTTTACTTTAAAAAAAATTTTTTTTTAAAAGTGGCCGAGGTCCTTCTCCGATTTTGCTAATTTTTATTAATCGTACATGTAGTAATAGGAGTAACGTTCCTGCCAAATTTCATCATAATATCTTCAACGACTGCCAAATTACAGCTTGGAAAAGTTTTAAATTACCTTCTTTTAAAAGTGGGCGGTGTCACGCCAATTGTCCCGAATTTTACTAATTTTCTATTCTGCATTATAAGTTCAACGCACCTACCGAGTTTCATCGCTTTATCTGTTTTTGGTAATGAATTATTGCACTTTTTCGGTTTTTCGAAATTTTCGATATCGAAAAAGTGGGCGTGGTTATAGTCCGATATCGTTCATTTTAAATAGCGATCTGAGATGAGTGCTCAGGAACCTACCTACCAAATTTCATCAAGATACCCCAAAATTTACTCAAGTTATCGTGTTAACGGACGGACGGACGGACGGACATGGCTCAATCAAATTTTTTTTCGATCCTTATGATTTTGATATATGGAAGTCTATATCTATCTCGATTCCTTTATACCTGTACAACCAACCGTTATCCAATCAAACTTAATATACTCTGTGAGCTCTGCTCAACTGAGTATAAAAAAGACTCACACCAACTTTTCGTACGTTGCTCTAGGAATGTAGTGCTGGTTTTTATTGTGATCAATTTGCACGTGTAGAACAGTAAAATGCGTTTGTAAATATAAGTATTATAATATTAAATGCATGAGTAATATAATGAGAAAAAGGCGCCATTACACGCCCCCTTGCAATTGGACAATTTTTTAAGCTTATTATAAATTATTTTATATAATGCCAATTAATAATTTTGATGAAAATTCAAATAACCTTATTAGTACTTAAAACTGGTATTATTTGTAGTTCATATTTCGTATGAAATTTTTGTTCTTATGTTTCTTTACTTACAATGCTAAATATTTATCTTGTGAAAGTTTAAAGTTAAGTTTTCTAGTTATACTCTATATTAAATGTTTTGGTAGTAGTGCAGTTTAAGGTACCCATTGGGCCAGAATTTTCGAGTGATGTATCAAAAGACGCGAATTCACGTCCAAATTAAGAATCCGAAAGCGGAAGTTAACTTTTTTTACCTGTTTAAAAGTTATCCGCGAAAAAGAGGTTTGTGTGATACATATTGTTCCCGCACGTTTGCAATCTTTTAAGCGCACACATCACTTTACTTTTTATACTCAGTTGAGCAGAGAAGGTAATTTAAAATTTTTCCAAGCTGTAATTTGGCAGTCGTTGAAGATATTATGATGAAATTTGGCAGGAACGTTACTCCTATTACTATATGTATGATTAATAAAAATTTGCAAAATCGGAGAAGGACCACGCCCACTTTTAAAAAAATTTTTTTTTAAAGTAAAATTTTAACATAAAATTAATATCTTTACAGTATATAAGTAAATTATGTCAAAATTCAACTCCAGTAATGATATGGTGCAACAAAATACAAAAATAAAAGAAAGTTTCAAAATGGGCGTGGCTCCGCCCTTTTTCATTTAATTTGTCTAGGATACTTTTAATGCCATAAGTCGGACAAAACTTTACCAATCCTTTTGAAATTTGGTAGGGGCATAGATTTTATGACGCTAACTGTTTTCTGTGAAAATGGGCAAAATCGGTTGAAGCCAGACCCAGTTTTTATACACAGTCGTCCATCTGTCCTTCCGCATGGCGGTTAATACGATAACTTGAGCAAAAACCGACATATCTTTACTGAACTTAGTTCACGTACTTATCTGAACTCACTTTATCTTGGTAAAAAAAATGAACGAATTCCGACTATGACCACGCCCACTTTTTCGATATCGAAAATTACGAAAAATGAAAAAAAATGCCATAATTCTATACCAAATACGAAAAGAGGGATGAAACATGGTAATTGGATTGGTTTGTTGACGCGAAATATAACTTTAGAAAAAACTTTGTTAAATTGTTGTGACACCTACAATATTAAATAGAGAAAATGAAAAAGTTCTGCAGGGCGAAATAAAAAACCCTTGAAATCTTGGCAGGTATTACATACATAAATAAATTAGCGGTATCCAACAGATGATGTCCTGGGTCATCCTGGTCCACATTTTGGTCGATATCTGGAAAACGCCTTCACATATACAACTACCACCACTCCCTTTTAAAACTCTCATTAATACCTTTAATTTGATACTAATATCTCACAAACGGGTTCTAGAGTCACCCCTGCTCCACCTTTATGGCGATATATCGAAAAGGCGTCCACCTATAGAACTAAGCCCCGCGCTCTTTTAAAATACTCATTAACACCTTTCATTTGATACCCATATCGTACAAACATATTCTAGAGTCACCCCTGGTCCACCTTTATAGTGATATCTCGAAAAGGCGACCACCTATAGAACGAAGGCCCACTCCCTTTTAAAAATACTCATTAACACCTTTCATTTGATACCCATATCGTACAAACAAAGTCTAGAGTCACCCCTGGTTCACCTTTATTGCGATACTTCGAAAAGGCGTCCACCTATAGAACTAAGGCCCACTCCCTTTTAAAATACTCATTAACACCTTTCGTTTGATACCCATATTGTACAGCCGTATTCTAGAGTCACGCCAGGTCCACCTTTATGGCGATATCTCGCAAAGGCGACCACCTATACAACTACCACCACTCCCTTTTAAAACCCTCGTTAATACCTTTAATTTGATACCCATATCATACAAACAAAGTCTAGAGTCACCCCTCGTTCACCTTTATTGCGATACCTCGAAAAGGCGACCACCTATACAACTACCACCACTCCCTTTTAAAACCCTCATTAATACCTTTAATTTGATACCCATATCGTACAAACACATTCTAGAGTCACCCGTGGTCCACTTTTATGGCGATATTTCGAAACGGCGTCCACCTATAGAACTAAGGCCCACTCACTTTAAAAATACTCATTAACCCCTTTCGTTTGATACCCATATTGTACAACCGTATTCTAGAGTCACGCCAGGTCCACCTTTATCGCGATATCTCGAAAAGGCGACCACCTATACAACTACCACCACTCCCTTTTAAAACCCTCATTAATACCTTTAATTTGATACCAATATCGTACAAACACATTCTAGAGTCACCCCTGGTCCACTTTTATGGCGATATTTCGAAACGGCGTCCACTTATAGAACTAAGGCCCACTCACTTTAAAAATACTCATTAACCCCTTTCGTTTGATACACATATTGTACAACCGTATTCTAGAGTCACCCCTGGTCCACCTTTATGGCGATATTTCGAAAAGGCGACCACCTATACAACGACCACCACTCCATTTTAAAACCCTCATTAATACCTTTAATTTGATACCCATATCGTACAAACACATTCTAGAGTCACCCCTGGCCCACTTTTAAGGCGATATTTCGAAACGGCGTCCACCTATAGAACTAAGGCCCACTCCCTTTTAAAATACTCATTAGCACCTTTCGTTTGATACCCATATCGTACAAACACATTCTAGAGTCACCCCTGGTCCACTTTTAAGGCGATATTTCGAAACGGCGTCCACCTATAGAACTAAGGCCCACTCCCTTTTAAAATACTCATTAACACCTTTCGTTTGATACCCATATTGTACAACCGTATTCTAGAGTCACGCCAGGTCCACCTTTATGGCGATATCTCGAAAAGGCGACCACATATACAACTACCACCACTCCCTTTTAAAACCCTCATTAATACCTTTAATTTGATACCCATATCGTACAAACACATTCTAGAGTCACCCCTGGTCCACTTTTATGGCGATATTTCGAAACGGCGTCCACCTATAGAACTAAGGCCCACTCACTTTAAAAATACTCATTAACTCCTTTCGTTTGATACCCATATTGTACAAACGCATTCTAGAGTCACCCCTGGTCCACCTTTATGGCGATATCTCGAAAAGGCGACCACCTATACAACTACCACCACTCCCTTTTAAAACCCTCATTAATACCTTTAATTTGATACCAATATCGTACAAACACATTCTAGAGTCACCCCTGGTCCAATTTTATGGCGATATTTCGAAACGGCTATAGAACTAAGGCCCACTCCCTTTTAAAATACTCATTAGCACCTTTCGTTTGATACCCATATTGTACAAACACATTCTAGAGTCACCCCTGGTCCACCTTTATGGCGATATTTCGAAACGGGGTCCACCTATAGAACTAAGGCCCACTCCCTTTTAAAATACTCATTAACACCTTTCGTTTGATACCCATATTGTACAAACGCATTCTAGAGTCACCCCTGGTCCACCTTTATGGCGATATCTCGAAAAGGCGACCACCTATACAACTACCACCACTCCCTTCTAAAACCCTCATTAATACCTTTAATTTGATACCCATATCGTACAAACAAATTCTAGGGTCACCCCTGGTCCACCTTTATGGCGATGTCTCGAAACGGCGTCCACCTATGGAACTAAGGATCACTCCCTTTTAAAATACTCATTAACACCTTTCTTTTGATACCCATATTGTACAAACAAATTCTATGGTCACCCTTGGTCCACCTTTATGGAGATATCTCGAAACGGCGTCCACATATGGAACTAAGGATTACTCCCTTTTAAAATACTCATTAACACCTTTCATTTGATACCCATATCGTACAAACAAATTCTAGAGTCAACCCTGATCCACCTTTATGGCGATATCCCTAAATGGCGTCCACCTATAGAACTATGGCCCAGTTCCTCATAAAATACTCTTTAATGCCTTTCATTTGATACACATGTCATACAATCACATTCCAAGGTTTCCCTCGGTTCATTTTCCTACATGGTTATTTTCCCTTATGTTGTCACCATAGCTCTCAACTGAGTATGTAATGTTCGGTTACACCCGAACTTAACCTTCCTTACTTTGTATATTTAGTATATTAACATAATCTAACTTGCACGAATTAATGAAAAAATTATGTTAAATTTCACTAATTTACTTATAAAATATCAAATATTGCAAGAAATTTCTGTCCAAATGAACACATGAAAGTGAACAGTGCTGCCAGCTCAGCAACGGTGGAATTTACCTTTGTTCTTCTCTGTTAGGATTAATACAACGCCGTGGCGGCTCAACATAAATTTAAATAAACATACAGTTACACTGTTTTTGTAATTTACTGAATAGCTTGCAACTTAATATATTAAAAGAGAAGAGAATACGTCTATTTATCCAAATAAAGTGATGCTGGCAAATATTTGGAATTTTTATTTAATTTAGCCGCAGTATTTTCTCACATTCTCTTCTCTTTTTCTTCTCTTCTCTTCTCTTCTCTTCTCTTCTCTTCTCTTCTCTTCTCTTCTCTTCTCTTCTCTCTCTCTCTTCTCTTCTCTTCTCTTCTCTTCTCTTCTCTTCTCTTCTCTTCTCTTCTCTTCTCTTCTCTTCCCTTCTGTGACATAAGGTCAACGGACATAAGGTCAATTGAACTTATGACCACCCCAAATGGCCATAGATTTGAAACCTTGCACATAATGCGAAAAACGCATTCCTTTATTAACACGCTTTTATTAGCTTGGCCTGTATGTAACGGAATTATTGAGCTTAATTTTCACCGGTTTCTAGAAGTCTGATTAATTTAAAACTTTGCATACGTATCAAGGACCGATGACAATGCCCTAATGTGATGGTGTGGTGACATAAGGTCAACGGCCATAAGGTCAATTTGCCTTATTACCACTTTGAATGGCCATAAGTTTAATTGCAACTTTGCATACATACCAAGGCTCGACGACAATGCATTAATGTGATGGCGTGGTGACATAAGGTCAACGGCCATAGGGTCAATTGGCCTTACTACCACTTTGAATGGCCCTAAGTTTGATTGAAACTTTGCACACGTATCAAGGGTCGATGACAATGCATTAATGTGATAGTGTGGTGACATAAGGCCAACGGCCATAAGGTTAATTAGCCTTATTACCACGTTGAATGGCCCGAACTGGCCTGACTGAAACTTTGCACACGTATCAAGGCTTGATGACAATGCAATAATGTGATGGTGGGGTGACATAAGGTTAACGGACATAAAGTCAATTGAACTTATGATCACCCCAAATGGCCATAGATTTGAAACTTTGCACATAATGCGAAAAACACATTCCTTTATTAATGATAGAAGTGGATGCATGGCACATCTATGAAAGAGCATACTGGAGCCCTTTTTTAACACGCTTTTATTAGCTTGGCCTGTATCTATGTAACGGAATCTCTGAGATTAATTTTCACCGGTTTCTAGAAGTCTGATTAATTTGAGACTTTGCATACGTATAAAGGACCGATGACAATGCATTAATGTGATGGCGCGGTGACATAAGGTCAACGATCATAAGGTCAATTGGCCTTATTACCACTTTGAATGGCCCTAAGTTTGATTGAAACTTTGCACACATATCAAGGCTCGATGACAATGCATTAATGTGATGGTGTGGGGAAATAAAGTCAACGGCCATAAGGTCAATTGGCCTTATTACCACTTTCAATGGTCATAAGTTTGATTGAAACTTTGCACACATATCAAGGCTCGAAGACAATGCATTAATGTGATGGTGTGGTGAGATAAGGTCAACGGCCATAAGGTCAATTGGCCTTATTACCACTTTGAATGGCCATAAGTTTGATTGAAACTTTGCACACGTATCAAGACTCGACGTCAATGCAATAATGTGATGGTGGGGGTGACATAAGATTAACGGAGATAAGGTCAATTGAACTTATGACCACCCCAAATGGCCATAGATTTGAAACCTTGCACATGATGCGAAAAACGCATTCCTTTATTAACACGCTTTTATTAGCTTGGCCTGTATTTAACGGAATTTTTGAGCTTAATTTTCACCGGTTTCTAGAAGTCTGATTAATTTGAAACTTTGCATACGTATCAAGGACCGATGACGATGCATTAATGTGTTGGTGCGGTGACATAAGGTCAACGGCCATAAGGTCAATTGGCCTTAATACCACTTTGAATGGCCATAAGTTTGATTGAAAGTTTGCACACATATCAAGACTCGAGGACAATGCATTAATGTGATGGCTTGGTGACGCATGGTCAACGGCCATAAGGTCAATTGGTCTTATTACCACTTTGAATGCCATAAGTGTGATTGAGACTTTGCACACATATCAAGGCTCGATGACATTGCATTAATGTGATTGTGTCGTGTCAACAGCCATAAGGTCAATTGGCCTTATTACCGCTTTGAATGGCCATAAGTTTGATTGAAATTTTGCACACATATCAAGGCTCGATGACATTGCATTAATGTGATGGTGTGGTGACATAAGGTCAACGGCCATAAAGTCAATTGGCCTTATTACCAATTTGACTGGCCAAAGTTTGATTGAAACTTTGCACACGTATCAAGGGTAGATGACAATGCATTAATGTGATGGTGCGGTGACATAAGGTCAAGAAGTCTTGTTAATCTGAAACTTTGCATACGTATCAAGGACCGATGACAATGCATTAATGTGGTGGTGTGGTGACATAAGGTCAAAGGCCATAAGGTCAATTGGCCTTATTATCACTTTGAATGGCCACAAGTTTTATTGCAACTTTGCACACGTATCAAGGCTCGATGACAATGCATTAATGTGATGGTGCGGTGACATAAGGTCACCGGCCATAAGGTCAATTGGCCTTTTTACCACTTTGAATGGCCATAAGTTTGATTGCAACTTTGCACACGTATCAAGGCTCGATGACAATGCATTAATGTGATGGTGCGGTGACATAAGGTCACCGGCCATAAGGTCAATTGGCCTTTTTACCACTTTGAATGGCCATAAGTTTGATTGAAACTTTGCACACGTATCAAGGCTCGATGGAAATGCATTAATGTGATGGAGTGGTGACATAAGGTCAACAGCCGTAAGGTCAATTGGCCTTATTATCACTTTGGATGGCATAAGTTTGATTGAAACTTTGTTCACGTATCAAGGCTCGATGACAATGCATTAGTGTGATGGTGCGGTGACTTAAAGTCAACGGCCATAAGGTCAATTGGCGTTATTACCACTTTGAATGGCCACAAGTTTGATTGAAACTTTGCATACGTATCAGGGCTCGATGACAATGCATTAATGTGGTGGTGTGGTGACATAAGGTCAACGGCCATAAGGTCAATTGGCCTTATTATCACTTTGAATGGCCACAAGTTTGATTGCAACTTTGCACACGTATCAAGGCTCGATGACAATGCATTAATGTGATGGTGCGGTGACATAAGGTCACCGGCCATAAGGTCAATTGGCCTTTTTACCACTTTGAATGGCCATAAGTTTGATTGAAACTTTGCACACGTATCAAGGCTCGATGGAAATGCATTAATGTGATGGAGTGGTGACATAAGGTCAACAGCCGTAAGGTCAATTGGCCTTATTATCACTTTGGATGGCATAAGTTTGATTGAAACTTTGTTCACGTATCAAGGCTCGATGACAATGCATTAGTGTGATGGTGCGGTGACTTAAAGTCAACGGCCATAAGGTCAATTGGCGTTATTACCACTTTGAATGGCCACAAGTTTGATTGAAACTTTGCATACGTATCAGGGCTCGATGACAATACATTAATGTGATGGTGTGGTGACATACGGTCAACGGCCATAACGTCAATTGGCCTTATTACCACTTTGAATGACCATAAGTTTGATTGAAACTTTGCACACGTATCAATGCTCGATGACAATGCAATTATGTGATGGTGGGGTGACATAAGGTTAACGGACATAAGGTCAATTGAACTTAGGACCACCCGAAATGGTCATAGATTTGAAACCTTGCACATAATGCGAAGAACGCATTCCTTTATTAATGATAGAAGGGGATGCATGGCACATCTACGAAAGAGCATACTGGAGCCCTTTTTAACACGATTTTATTAGCTTGGCATGTATCTATCTATGTATCTATGTATCCATGTATGTATGTAACGGAATCTGGAGTGGACCCGAGAGCCCCGGTAATGCAGAGCTCCGAAATCGTTGCACCTTTTGAAGCATTTTAAGGTAGGTACATTTAGCTAGTGCAGGCCACCAGACCAAGGCACCATAAAGAAAAATCGGGCGCACAGTGGCTGTGTAAATCCAGTAGGTCACCTTAGGGGAGAATCCTCAGGAGGTGCCAATTGCCCCCTTGCAGGTGAACAGCTCTTGTGCTGCCTTCTTGGATCGCTCCACTATATGGTCACTCCATAATAGCTTCCTATCCAGAATGACTCCCAAATACTGGACTTGATCGCTAAACGCTAAGAACGTACCCCCCATTCTTGGCGGCGTAAGATTTGGTACTTTGTACCTCCTCGTGAAGAGGACAAGCTCGGTTTTATCCGGGTTGACTTCCAATCCTGTAGCGGGTTGTACTCCTGGAGCAGCTCCAGGATGTCAGCTGGGTCCTTTGGCGTCACTGGAACCCAGGCTCTAGCCCTTGGTCGTGAGGGGATATCACGCGCCTCCAATACCTTGAGGCGCGCGCCCGGATATACCACCCCTATCAGAGTGACGGCAGCCCTATAGAGGTTTACCGACCTGGCGTCGTCACAGGCAATTAGCTTGATATTGCCCTGGAACCACCCTGCATCGGTGTAAGATGGCGGTGGACCAGGGTTGTCTTTCTTAATCTTAACGGCCACCGTAGCGAGCGCGGCCTCGATCCACTTCCACTGTTGTTTCGGGATCCTGCCGTATTCGCTGCTCTCGTCTATAATGCCAATGATCTGCCGACCCTTGGCAATTTCGGCGAGAGACCGCGTCCAGCTCCCCTGCGTCTTGGCCCTTTTCGGTGCCATGGGTTTGGATTCATCCATGGACCGCTGGGGTTTCGGGGTTTCATAACTCTCGACTAAAACTTTTAAAATTACTTGAGCTAAATAATTAAAAACAAATAATAGTTTAAAAAAACTAAAAAAACACGCTTTTATAGCTAACCGAACTAAAAAATAGAAAATAATTTTCAATTAAAAGGAGTTTATATAATAGTAGTAGAAGGTCAAACAATCATCTATAATTAATCACCTCAAAATAAAATTATAATAAAATTTAAGTTATTAACAGAATAATTCAATTCACAGTAAAAAGCGTGGGGTGCTTGATATTGAATTTTACAATCATTCTATTGGCAACTATCTGAAAGGAAAGATATGAAATGTAGTCAAATGCACCCCTCACTTTTTAATCTGAATTAAATTATTCTGTTAATAACTTAAATTTTATTATAATTTTATTTTGAGATGATTAACTTTAAATGATTGTTTGACCTTCTACTACTATTATATAAACGCTTTTTAATTGAAAATTACTTTCTATTTTTTAGTTCGGTTAGCTATAAAAGAGTGTTTTTTAGTTGTTTTAAACTATTATTTATTTTCTGGCACAATTACGTTACTGTAGGCACATGACGTTTTTGATAACGTAATTTGATATACACGAATTAATGAAAAAATAACTTTGAATTTCACTCATTTATTCTTATTGAGGAAAACCAAATATCAAAAAACTAGCCTACTTCTTTTTTGCAGTTAACCCTCCAATGAGTGCGAAGGTCCCTAGCGACCTTTTTGCCTTTTCAAACTGAAATTACTCCTACTTCGGCCATGTGTTTCAACACATAATTTACTTGTTCTGAACACAAAGACCTAAACTCAAAGACATTAGGGATGATGATAAAAACAAAAAATTCTAAGAAAAATTCGAAGACATGAACTTTATTGCTTTCAAGGAAAGGCACAATATTCTAATTTTATACTACTAGAAATAAACCAGTTCTTAGAATTTTTTGTTTTTATCATCATCCCTAATGTCTTTGAGTTCATGTAGACGTACGAAAGAGTATAAAAGAAGTTGTAGTTTCGTAAACCAAATCAGTCAAAGTTTAGACAGCGAAGAGTAAAATCGTGTGTGATAGAAACAAAAATATAAATATGGCAGATACAAGTAATTTGGACATTGCTGAAATGGCTGTACGCCGAAGTAGACGTTACCAGCAAATGACTGCGGATGAAAGGCGGGCAGTTGATAGTAGATTTGCTGATTTTATGGACGAAGACATGAATGAAGAAATTGATATTGCTGCAATTGATAATTATGAAGTTGAGGATGATGAAAATCGCACATACCAACCTGCTGAAGGGTCAGATGCCGAAACTGAAAGATACGTCGAGCTAAATGAAGATACTGATGACGACGATGATAAAGAGGAAGAAAATAATGGACAGGAAACGAATAATAGTTACTATATTGGTAAAGATGGCACCCAATGGAGTAAAAAGCACCACCAACATCACGCACTCGTAATCATAACGTGGTCTACTTCACAAGCAAGAAACCAGGACCAACAGGAAATATATATGACCCCTATACAATAATGCGTTCAATCATGACACGGGAAATAATACACTTAGTGCTACGTGTAACAAATCGTAAAGGCAGGGAGGTTACAGCTGCATTTAATTTGGCGAATCCCGCCAAGAAAAAGGAGTTAAAGCCAGTGACAGTGAAAGAGTTTGACGCCTTTGTAGCTATTCTTTTTTATGCTGGACTCACAAGATCAAACCATGAACCAGCTATGGAATTATGGGGCGCGACGCGTTGCCCAATATACAAAGCTGCGTTTTCGTACGATCGCTTCATATGTATAAAGCAATTTACTCGATTCGACAATGGAAATACTCGACAACAGCGAGTCATCAACAGCAAAACTGCGGCTATTGACGATATTTGGCAAATTTTGCAACATAACTTGGCAGCAACTTACACTCCTCATGAAGCACTAACAGTTGATGAGCAGTTGTTCCCTTACAGAGGCCGCACCTGCTTCACACAATACATTCCGTCAAAGCCAGCTAAGTATGGTTTGAAAGTATGGTGGTTATGCGACTCACAGAGTTATTATCCTGTGAAGGCAATGATATATCCTGGAAAACTGCCAACCCAACAACGGGAGATAAACCAAGGGCAGAACGTAGTACAGGATCTTGTGGAAAAATATTTAGATGCTGGCCGTACTATATACGCGGATAATTTCTTTACCACTCTTGACTTGGCGCGTATTTTGATGAGGAGGAAGACCGCATATGTTGATACAGTGCGCTACAACAAAACATTAATTCCACAGGAGTCCAAGAAGAACCCGAAGGTCACCATCAATAGAACATTATTTGGTTTCTACGAAGCGGATATAGCGTTATGCTCATACGTGCCGAAAAAAAATAAAGTGGTGAACGTGCTCTCCACAATGCACTACACCTGCCGCGTTGACCAGCAAACCGAGAATCAGAAGCCCTATGCCATATTAGACTACAACGCCAACAAATGCAGCGTTGATACCATGGATCAAATGCTAGGCACTTACAGCTGCAAAAGAGCACCACAACGATGGCCGTTGGCCATGTTTTATAATATGCTGGACGTCGCTGCATTGGCTGCTT